>NC_081198.1:47561862-47793319 GCF_902713425.1 Acipenser ruthenus | reverse complement strand
CAAGCAGATCCAAACAGCAAATATGTTCTATGCAGCGTTTTAGTACAGAATTAAAATTTTCAAACAGAAAGTCATAAGCCAGTTACAATTTTCTTTAAAATTGCAAGCACTGTTTATCCAGTTTGTTGCATAGATTTCTACCATTTGTATAAACCAGGTCATTCAACTTTAACTAGGTAAATACATAAAAAGCAAACCTTGGAAAAGTTAGCTCGAAATTTCAACAATGAACAGTTTCAATAGGACTCTCAAATGTGAAAACAAGGAGCTACACATTTTTTTCCCCGAATCACCCCTGTATTTATTGGAAGAAAAAATATATATATCATTTTGATGAAATAATAAGAAATAATACAGAAATTATGATGACGATTTCCATTACATGAGAGTAGGTGTTAAAACTTAATGCTGATCTTGGACTCAGCTCTTTCCAAGATAAGCACTAACTAAGACTTGGCTTCTTTTACTGTAACTAATGTGATCCATCTGCATTTCCTTCCATCTGGTGATGTAGATATCCTTCTGCCTAGTGTTGATGGCTGAAGTGTAATGCTGGCTCCATGGATCAGCCACAGTGCAGCCTCCCTAGCGCATCAGCATGACAACATTCTGACTGAGCTGAGTAGGGTACTTCTCTGGGGTTGCTCCCCTGGATGGAGGAATGTTGTTCTTTCTGTGTCATATTGCTGGCACTGATGGCAACCTTTTGGTCATGCTGGGCTTGTATTCCAATGCTAAGGCCAAACATTGCAGCACCTGGTCATGACACCAAGTAAACCGTCCTTGGCTAAATTCACCTTACATCCTGTCAAAATGTGTCTTAAATGTAGCTGGCGATGAACACAAATGACACTACGGATCCTCTCCTACCCATAGATTAAGGTTCTGTGGTGATGGGAGAACATCATATGTTGACCTGATGAGGAAACTGATCCTGCTCAGTTCCATTGTCCATAGATATTGTCCATAGATCTCGCCAGCCGATCTTGCGTTGTTCCACAACTCTCCCATCTCGTCCATTGTAGGAGGAGCCGAACTGAGACCAAGGCCTCCTCTTCCATGCTGTATTTGCTACATGATATCACTGATACGATGGGCAGCCTTTGCATCTTCCACAGCTTCCTTTGTCACCCACTTTCTTCCAGTTTTCAACACAGGTGCTGCCTCCCTCACACATTTGTTGTGTGACTCTACCAATGTCATTCCAATCGAACCTTAGCGCACTTAAACTCCTCGGTTAGAGCCGAGGCTGGAAGCTGCAGTATCCCTTTACCATACAGTCCCACTCTGCTGAGGCAGTGTGGAAACCCTAACCATTTCCTGACGTATGAACTGATTAACGCTTCCAACTTCTCTACTGTGGTGAAGAAAAGCTCATGCACAGTGAGTGGCCACAGAAGTCTTGGCAGTCGACCAAACTAAAAGCACCAGAGTTTAATTTTGCCCAGTAAAGCGCTGCTGTCTATGCTCTTCAACCCTTGCACTGCTTGTTGTCTCACTTCTCCCACACAAACTGTCATTTAGGTCCCCATCATACCATCTCCCAAGACTTTTCACAGGCTTCTCAGACACTGTTGATAATGCCTCAGCTTTAATGTAGAACCTCTTATCCACTACTTTACCTTTAATTATAGAGATTCTCCTTGACTTAGTAGGCTTGAATTACATTCGTGCCCGTTCAATCTTATTGATTAGTTTGCCCAATAATCGATTAGTGCAGGCTACTGTTGTAGTCATGATTGTCATGTCATCCATGTATGCTCTAATTGGTGGCAGTCGCATTCCAGAAGCCAAGCGTTCTCCTCCCACTACCCATTTTGACACCCTAATAATTACTTCCATTGTCATGGTAAAATAGTTTGGTAACAAAGACTCTTCCCTCATAAATGCATACTGTCAATCTGATCTTCACTTACCCATAGTACATTTCATATATAGAAGTTAAAGATAGAGTTGGTCTGTACTGAAATTAACATTGGATTATTTTTTACCATTGTAAAATAAATAAATAAATACATAAACATATCCAAGCAAGCATATTTCAAAGTTTGAGTCCTTTCTCCGTGAAATTAATTTGATCCTGCTCATTTGTCTTCCTTATTTAATGCTCATTTTATTTTTTCCATGCATGGGAGGTCACAGTAATGGAGACTGTTAACCTCCCGCTCTGCCAGGAGATTAAAGGGAAACTTCCCTGTGTATTCCTCCTCAGATATTTCAAATTTGGTTCAGCTACTCTATGGAAGGACCTGACAGAATCTGGCTTTATCATGGTCTGAAAACTCAACCTATTCAAACTTTATTACCTTTCAAACTGCAGGTTAATTTACAAAAAAAAAAAAAACCCACAACAATCTCTTTTAGAGCTTCCTAGACTCACATTGCACTGATAGGAGCCCAGGGTGCTACACACCAGACGCAATGAAGCGACACAGATGCGACGTGACAGATTAGAAGCATATGTATATACGGTACATTTATATATTTTTTTTTTAAATACATATTTTTACATGGGCGCAATTCCACTCCCCAAAAAATATAAAACTATTAAAAAATGCTACTGACAGATTATGATCAAGACTGGTACATATTCGTCAACATGATGTGGAAATTATGAGTGTCTTCTTCGACGGTATTTCAGCATATATAGCAATACAGTGATACATACCAGGCTTATCCAGTTCCTTTGAAATGGACTCCCATATAGTATCTTTCATCTCTGTGATGACCTTTGTCATAAAGCTCTGGGTATTTTTACACAGCAAGGATTTTTTCCCTCATTTTGGATATTGCTTCAACCACGTGGACCACGTGCACTGAAGCTGTGCTCTAGTTGTCACGCGAAGAAATCAATCCTACTGATTTCACGTCGCTCTGGTGTCACCCCTGCGTTGCCTGTCATGTCTCCTGGGGTGTGAAAGATTCTTATTACAAGTACAGGTTCTATTAATTTTGTTGCATCGCTGCACATACTTGCTTGTTGCATCGCGTCTGGCGTATAGCGGCCTTAATTCGGGTACAATCCTGGTTTGAAAATGTTGTTATGAAAACAAGAATTGCTTGCCAATTGTTTCACATTGAATAGTGGTTTGTGATGGGGACTAACGTCAACTGCCTGAGCCACATTCAAACTTTGACCAGGATAAATTCAAAATGATGGTGCTACATGGTAGCGCCATAACTTTTTTAATTTAATTTAGGTCTCAGGCACCCAGAAATTAAGAAAACTTGAGAAGCAATTGAATTGGACTTTTTTTTTTTTTTTTTACAATGTCAGACTTCATGAGGAATGTGCATGAGGGATTTTAGAAGCAATTTATTTATGTTATAGACCTTTCTGAAAATTACAATAGTACCTCTCAGAAACAGCATTTAAGTATTATGTGTTGAACTTAAAAGAACAGTTCTACACTACCTTATTTCTATTCATGGAGCAACTGAAAGTATGTTTAAAAGAAGAATAGTATTAGAATACAAAGTTTTTAGTCCTAGGTAAATTTTTGGAGTTTGGTATTAAAATGTATAAAAATAATGAGCCAAATCCCACATTAAATGCAGCAAATGTGTGCATCATCATCTTTTTATGGTTATCCCTAAATAACATGTAAATATATTCAAGTGCTGATTATTCGTTTCCATCTTACTGGTCTTGGAATATATATTAAGCAGCAGCAGCTTTTTATTTTATTTTTTTGTAAATTCAACTATTTCTTTTAATTAAAAAAAGCCCCCCAATAATAAGTTGTTGATTAATACGAAAGTCCCCAATGTGAGAATGAAATCCTTTTTACCTATTCTGTTTGGCACTTTTATAAACACAAAAATGGTTGATTTATTTTTTTCCAAGGTAACTCTTAAAGGTTGTGTTTCTAACTGTCTGGAAATTGAAAAGCACTTGCTGTACATCAGTATTATTATTGAACTGCTGCTTTCAAACAACCCGCTTGTCATTATTTTAGTGAGGCTGACCTGACACCAACTGTTTAAAAAACAAAACACAAAAAAATATTAAGGCCTATGTGGCAGGGTGAAAGCCCTAAATGTAGAGTGCGTGGGTGTTGGGGATATAGGGTTGGCAGGGAGGGGGTTAAAATCCTCCCTACCATAAAAAAAATGTGAGAATGTGTCTGGAGCCTTAATTGAATGATTAGTGGTTAATTAGGCTCCAGCCAGATGGTATTTAAGGAGATGTTTGGAGGTTGGTGTGCAGGTGAGTGGAACCCGTGTTAAACTGTACTGTACTGTACTGTACTGTGGATGCTCTATTGGTCAGTGAAGGCGACTGCCCAGCCTGACAGGGTATATTTAGTATTCTTCTGTTTAAACCTTTTATTTTGGCCATCGTGCCAAAAATTAAAAGTGCGTAACAGCAGCTATTCCTGATTCTGAGTCTCATTCCTGACAATATCCTACTAGTACTGTATGTGCAATATTTTAGATGAATGCACAGTAGTAGTACTTTTGATGTGTCACCCCTACTGAATTAATCTTTAGATTTATAAACCCTAGGTAAATTTCACCTACAGTATTCCTGCATTTAATATAAAATACACAACATAACTCAATTAGCTTTTTCTGTCAATTATGCTGTTATACAGCAACCCACACTGAGCAGTGTGAATGCTTGAAGGGCTGTGCAGCTCGCACATATACTGGAAGGAGGCTTGGGCATGTTAGTTTGAACTTGCCATGCTTCTCAGTAAAGGTCCTTATATTGTGATTCTAAAAGCTTATCTTTTTATCCTCGTAAAATTATCACTGAACTCACAATGTGGTATAATATCTCGTAGCAAAATGTTGATGACAACCAAAAAACAAACTGTACCTCAACACTCCGATTGATGCCATGAATTGACTTCATTAATTTACTCCCTGACTGATAACGAGTGAGGATCTCTGCTCTGCGACAATTTAAAACTGAAAATGTAGGGAATGAATCATTTGGAAAGACTTATGGTAATTTAATATTTCATACGGTGATAAGAAAAATGCTGGTTTGTGATGATGGGTAGTGGGGCATCTGTTGGCCATGATACCCCACCCAGAACTTAGTGAATGTGTTTCTGTGTGGGAGTTTATTGCCTATTATCCCCATTCTTGCTTACTAAATATGATGGTATTTATGAATCATCAAGAAAAGGAGGAAGAAATGTTTATAAAAAACACACACACACACAATGGTATTATGTTCCCATCCTGTACAAATATAATATGTTAAAAGCAAGACACCACCCAGTCAGCAGTATCATAATCACACCAAACTGTCACCTATGATGAACTAGTTCATTTGGATTTTGTTATTAACATAAAAACTGTTTTTTTGTTTGTTTTTTTAATCAGAAAAGTGTGTGAAAAAACAAAACAAAACAAAAAAACACACAGAAAGCTAAACAGGCAAAATAAAGTGAGACAAATGAATCAGTATTTACATCTATAATTTAAAGACAGGGCCATTCGGAATAGCTTATCGTTAGTTTTGTTGAATAAGGTTAGAGAAAGGGAGAGAGGGGAGGTAGGAGAGAAAAAAGAAAAACAGATACCCCATCCAGTGGCTCTAATAAATCACTCTTCCTTACATTGCCAAATTTAACGTGTACACAGGCCACTGAGCATGTTGAAGCTTGCAGCAGTGAATTACAGTACTCGTTTTAGTTTTAAGTAAACAAAAAAAGGCTGCTGGAGAGAACAAATGTATGATTCATTCCTGCTCCTGATACCAGGAGTCTCCACCTTACTCATTTTTACAGCTCTCTTCACATTTGTTTTAACAACGTTAATTAAACCACAGCACACCATTTCACCAATTAATCACAAATAAAATGATTATTAGATGTTTTTACCTTGTCAGATTAGACATTAATAAATTCTAAAAGTTTAAAACCTTTTTTTTTTTTTTCTTCTTTTTGCACTGCAGTGATTTTTCTTGTATGGTAACATCTTGGCACCAAAAAAAAAAGTGTAATCAAAATATCACCTGTATACAGTGGGCCACAATAAAAACTCTCTGTACTTTCCGTGAAATGTTCCCACAGCAGTAGCTAACAGAGGAGCTTGTGGTAACCATCAATGACACATAAAGGTTGATCAAACATGTACAGAATAGGCTAATTTCTCAGCACGTTTTTTTCATGCTGTTTTATAAAGATATTTTACAGTATTTATTTTTTGCATTATTGGTTGTGGATGCTGAAATAATCATGGATCTGGTTGTTAGCAATCTTTACTTCTTTATTTCTAATCCCAGCCAAAAACAAAAAAAAACCTTCGGACATTAAGTACAACAGCATTAACAATCGCTTCTGCCCTCCCCACAAAAAATTAGGAAATGCAACACAATAGAACACTGACCTACTATAACACCAGGTGCATACTGTCATAGGAAAACCAAACCACGTCACATTGTAATACTGTACACATATTTGGTCTAGTTGCCATAGTGAACCCTTAGTAAAGAATAGGAAAGCTCTGAAGGGAAATAAAAATGATGGTAAGAGAGAAAATACTTGTTATTTCTTCAAGTAGGGTGTCAAATGTAATAAAATGCTGCTAGGTATATTAAATTCATAATAAAAAACCTTCATGTTGGTAGTCTATTAAGTGTGGAATCATTGGTTCATTAAACTCAGGCTTTGTCAATCAACAATAGAAATATACCCAAATAAACAAACAACAACAAAAAATGTCCTTACCTAAAAATATGATGGTTTGCTTCCTGGATGCTTTGACTTGGGGGCTGTCATGTTTGGGTAGGAACCCCATGTCGATTTCTCCATTCTTAGTGTTGACCGGCTCATTCCTATTGCCCTTCAGTATCTTCGTCATCTCTCTGCACATGAAGGTGACAGAGACCAAGACCACAATATATATGATGAAAGCGCTGAAAATGCTGGACTGGTATACTGGCCACATGGAGCTCAGGTTGGTACAGATGGTAAAATTCGACTTTTTGATGCAGGGATTTTCAGTGACGAGGTCCTTCTCTGCAGGTAAATCAGAAGGTTTTTTAAAGGGCTCCAAGGGATCTTCAATGCCCATTGTGAAAAGCAGAGGCAGAGCCACACAGACTGATGTGAGCCAGACAAAGCATATGAGCTTGACCGTCCTGGACCCTGAGAAGGATTTGTACTTGAAAGGGTGGCAGATGGCAATGTACCTTTCAAAGCTCAGAGTTGCAACATTCAGTATGGTGGCGTAACTACAGGCTTCAAAAAGAAAGTTATATATTTTGCAGCTTGCGTTCCCCGAAGCCGATGTGAATGGGTACCATATAACGCTGTAAAGCTCAACAGGCATGCCAAGAAGCAGGACCAATAGATCGGAGCATGCCAAACTTACCATATGGTCAGTGACATTCTTCTGAAGGTAACCGTTCTTCAGTAGCACCTGCGTAACTTTAATAGTAATGCTGTTCCCAATGATCCCAGTCAACAAAATGAGAGCATAGAGTACAGTCATGGTGATCTTGATGGCCATCTTGGGTTCAAACTCTCCCACAACTTCATGGTTGAAGTATTCAGCACACTCGCTCGATTCCATATGTATTTTTTTTTTTGATCACACCTGAATTTAGCACTATTTGCAAGATCTGATATACGAGCACAGCATGCAACACACTACTAGTTACTGGGTGAGTTTCCACCGAGAGCTTTCAGAACTCCAAATCAAAGCAACAAAGAATACCACATTTGCAGTCGACCTTTAAAAATAATCCTTGATCATCCCTCTTTATTTGCAGTTCCACAATTTCTGTAAATCAGACCAGTACATACCCGTCTGTAAATTGTTAAGCAGATGATCTGACTGGATTTTAGTCAAGATTTCCACACAGAAGGTTGGACTCTGTTAAATATTAAACCACAGTCCATAAAAGGCAGGAGCATGTTTGCCTGTTTGCTAATCAATGAGGTCTGAACTCTGAGTTACTTGAGGAAGAACGTGTTTGGTGTGATTTTCAGACTCAGACATGACGTACAGTATGCAACTCGTATAAACAAGTAGAGGTGGTATAAAAAAAAAGGTATAAAAACAAAGACTTTTTGTTCTGGTTCATAGTGACTAAGCCGCACCCCTGCCCTCACTTTGCTTTCAGAGACAACACTAAATTGTAAAGAATATTATTATTAGATAACAAGGATATAGTCAGAGAACAGTCAGAGATCACCCTTGAAGGATAGCAAAGATCTATACTGATACAAGAGTGAGCCAATGAGAGTTACTTCAAAAACCCTGTTTGTAGAACTAAACTAATGTAGGAACAAAGCTCCTGTATTATTAAACAATCATAAAAGTTTCATAAAAACTACATCTTTATTTTAGATAGATAGATAGATAGATAGATAGATAGATAGATATAGTCGGGGTAAACCTGACATTTATGACAATTTAACATTTTAATGCAAGCTGAGAATTTAATGTGATTTGTTTTATTTTCTTATTGCAGTTTGTGTTCTTTGTCATCCTCAAGTTCAATGAAGTCAAATACATTTCTTGTCCTCTACCTTCCTATATGAATAACAACAAAAAGATGATTTTATATATTAGCTTCTATAACTCAAGCTCCTCCAATTTGCAAAATTTACCATTTTCGTTTAAGTGCTAAATACATTCGGAAAAACCATAATCATAAAAATAAATAAATAAAAAAAAGCAGTCTTGATAGTCAGAATTTCACTCAGAATATTTGCAGACAATTGATTTCTTATGTCTGTTTTTACAAGGTTCATTTGAGACAAAACTCGTTCTAATTGTGCAGTACTGTGTGGAAAAGCCAACATATTAATGGCAAACTTGGCTCTCCGCTAATTGTAGACAAGAGTGCAATTGTGTGCCAGTTTTCATCAGCTGCCAGGTCCGTTAAGTCAGTCACTTGGTCACACTAAGTTTTGATCCTTTTCACTGCCATTACATAAAGTGTAGGTATATAAATTCGAGCTGATTGGAAAAGCCGCAAAGCAATTAAAAAAAAATACCATATTTATTTCGATCCAAAAATCACTGACATTTTTTATTTATTTACATTTTAGCATTAAAACGGGACTTGTTTTTACTGACTGGCCTTAAATGTATGGACTGTTGGCTGCCTTCAGTCAAATGCAGTTTAACGTGGCTTATTTCTTTATCAATCGCCAATACAGCAAAGGCAGTGAGCTTTCCTTGCTTTTTGACACGCTTTGTTAAAGAAAATGCTGTTTCGGTGGTGCGGGTCTTTCAGCACCGATTTGTAAAAATATTTCTAATGCCCCTCTTTGCTGCTTGCATTCTTCTTCTTCCTGTTTCTCGTGTTTATACTTTGCTGCACATGAAAGAGACATTGTTTGCTGTATTCAAGCAAAATCAAACTGACTGACCTGGAATTTACTTGTGTCGTCGTAGGTTCCGGGTCAGCCAGTTTGATTTTGGGAGATACACTGCCTCGGTTGAAATGTCAGTGACTGAAGTTCTTCCAGTTTGCGCGCAATTCCATATCTATGTATAAATTTAAAAATTAACATGTTTTGGGGGGCCCCCCATGACTTTGGCCCCTAGGCAGCTGCCTAGTTTGCCTATGTGTTAATTTGGCCCTGGTTGGATGGCACTGTATGACACAGGAAAGGTACAAAGGCCTTAAGCTTTAAATCTGTGACGTTCTGAACCTTAGCCCTAATCCTTGATACAATCATATCTACCATACTTACAGTATTAAGCAACACCCTGGAGAAACTAATACTTACACCAATTTGTTGGCAGTGTAAAAACCCAGTGTTGCAGAAGATACAGTCATTAGTATAAGCGGTTACAGACATGTATTTGAGCCATTCATGCATTTGACCTTCAATTAAAAAGGTATACGGTTAGTTTTACAGTCCTGATTAGCACTGATAAAGCACCACCTTATTTTGGAAGAACAAAAATTGATAAAATTTCAGTTATTTTGAAGGTCAAATCACTTTTTTTTTTTAACCAATCACATGCAGATTTTGCACTTACACAATAAATTTTGTCTTAAAATGATTTTCACAAATATAAAGAAATTAACCACTGTGTGGTCCAGTGGTTAAAGCAAAGGGCTTGTAACCAAGAGGTCCCCGGTTCAAATCCCACCTCAGCAACTGACTCATTGTGTGACCCTGAGCAAGTCGCTTAACCTCCTTGTGCTCTGTCTTTCGGGTGAGATGTAATTGTAAGTGACTCTGCAGCTGATGCATAGTTCACACACCCTAGTCTCTGTAAGTCGCCTTGGATAAAGGGTCTGCTACAAAAAAAAAAAAAAAATTGTAGGGGGAAATGCCAACAAAACATCAAAATACATTTTCTACGCATTAACAGCTGACGTTAGACACTTTTATTTTTCTCAACAGAACTGCCACCAAGAAGTGTGCAGAGCCAAAAGTGATGAAGCACTGATACAAATATTTAGAAAACATGGTGTCACAATACCAAAATATTAATTTAATGTTTAGATTACTTCTGCTGATTTTACTACTATTATTATTCATGCAAGCTGATTTTGTTCTCTAAATTTACAGATGTGAACAAAACATATTACAATTATACTACTACTACTAATAATTAATAATATTAAATAAAAATACCCTTTTTACTCAAATTTCCTTTGACAATACTAGTCCACCAGAATAAATAACACTGACTATTCACAATCAGAAAACATTTCACACATAATATTTATATTACACCAACAACCACATTTAACAATTACAATGCAAACTGGTATATTACATACAAGGTAAAATACTCAGCCCTAAACTGAGCTGGAGTCTGAGCTGCAAAGTAGAATGGTCAAGACCAATTATACAGTGACTTTATACAGCCAGGTGTTGTGTTTAATGTCACCAATCATTTTCAGGTTGAGAATTTATTTATTTTGTCTCCATGACTTCTGATGTCTGCTAAATACTGCAAATGAACAAACTACTCAATAAACCCACATGCATTACATTTCTTCATTATAAAAAAAGGTCACCTTATAAAAATAGTACACTGTATTTTTGTATTGTTTAATAAAATGTATGATAGAAAAAAGATAAGAAATCACCTGGTTCAGCAACTTCTTTATGTTTGCAGAACACTCATAAAAACATGGGCTTAGCAAATACATTTTAGTGTAAATTTCAAATGTTTTTTCAAGTGTTTTTTTTTTTTAGCAACTTGCTAAATTTATTTTGTAGCTTGCGAAGCAACCTGTTAACTGGACAGGTTGCTAAAAACAAACAAACAAACAAACAAGTCTCCTGCAGAATATAAAAGAGATAGAAAGTAATTTATTTCACTCACTGAATAATACAAATACCAATATCTATTTTCAGCAAACATTTCAGATCCTGAAACTTTTGTCCTGGTAGGTTTTGCAGCACTTTTTTTTTTTTTTTCAAATACAAAACAAAAACAAGAGCAATGTGGGTGAAGATTGTGTTCTATTGAGCAGTTTGCCCTTAAAGCAATCTAAGACACCATGCAACACATTCTGCAAATCATTAAGAAATTAAAACACATTTCATAGCTGAAGTTATTTTTCTTCTGCCGCTGTTTATGTATTTCATTTTATTTTTAGTGTTCTTTTTCTGTACAATCCAGTTTATAAAACATCTGCAGAATGTGAACAAATAATAACTTGTCTGGGCCACGCATGGCTCCATGTAAAACAGATTTCTTTGTAACTCATTCAGTGACATTTAGGGCTTCAGTTATAAAACAACCCAAAGAGAAAGATCTGTTTTTAAAACTTGATCCTGAAAAAAATGCTCCTCTAGTTATCACAGAATAGCACAAGGAAATCCATAGTCCAGTTTAAAAAAGAAAAACGTGATTGTATCTTTACAAACAATACTAATGCACTGACCTTCAGCAAAACAGGATTTCTCATACAATTCTACCCGAGATACCTGAGACTCATTCATTCTTTTTATACACACTATAAAAGCACCATTGTAGAGATTCAAATTAAAGATATTCTTCACACAAAGTGTTTATATATATATATATATTATATATATATATATATATATATATATATATATATATATATATATTTGTACATGGTTCAAAACAGCAGGTTACTTATACAAAAGATATTACAAACTCTTCAATGCTGTGGACAACTAAAGACACTTTAAAAGATGCATATATGCAACTCAATGGGATACAATCCACAGGCAGCTTGCCTCTTAGGCTGCATTGAGATTTTGCTCTGCCCCATTATATACTTTGAAAAATTAAAACCAAGGTGAAAAATTCCTCAGTCTCCTTATCTTTAAGTACAAGATGATGTATTGCCTTTTCCACACATCAGAGATTTCATAAGCTCTTAACCAAGGGTCATTAATTACAGAGACGCTCCATCTATAAATCCCATTCATAGTTAATGCTGTAGATAAAAAAAAGAGTCAGGGGGCATTTATCTAGTTGTTGTATCTATAGCTTAAACTAAAAATAAAAAAAAATAATCTAAACCTAACAGTTCATCGAAACATGTTCTACCAGTCCCAATACATTACTAAGGGCTCTAACGTAGGCATTGTGTATAGTAATACTAATAGTTCAAGGACACAGTGAAGGTACTGTCCTCAGCGCCACTCTTAACTTGATATTTGAACATGCATGTACAGTATAAGGCCACTTTGTATATTTAATTAATTAGTGTTTTTCCGTAAATAGAGAAACAAATAAGTAACGTAGTACTACACTTAGAAAACCGGTAAATTAACAGGGTTGATTTGCAAACACTGATCATAGAGATGTGGTCCATACATTATTATAAGATGTGTTTTTTTTTTTTTTTTTTTTTTTTTTTTTTTTTTTTTACAATAAAATATAATACTTTTGTCTCCTGTTGTATTTGTATTTGATTTCCTATGTACAGTGTAAGGAGATGGTATTATGTACACATCCAATAGAAAGGGTACTTTTCCTTTCAGAGCTTAGTGGGAGGATGTAGTACCAATTCACATATCATAGTATTATCCAGCATCTACTGACAATGAAAAGAGTAAACCGTTACCTCTTATGTGCTCTATTGTGCTGAAATGTTTGAGTGTTTCAAGTGGTTTCCCCATATTGTCATTCTTTACATTCGGTAAGGCAGGTTGGCTACTCCAAAGGTTTTGGTTTCCTACACATTTGTAGGTACCATTAAACAAACAAACAAACAAAATTAAGTCCAGTATAAAAGGGGGTCCTTGCAAAGGTACAGTAATTTAAGTTTGAAGGGATCAAATGTTTGCACATCATATAAAAAATAATAAAAAAAAGGTAAAAAGAGGCACTGAAAAATAAAGTTTCCTTCAGGCTTCTCCAGGATTGTCACATTGCCAAACACTGCTCTTATTCTGTATGAGGGAAAAAGAAAGACAATAAAAAGGGATTACTGCTTGATGCTGACAGCAGTATAAACTATTCCAAGATAGACGGCTTCTGTAGTTCCCTGGCAAACAAATGCTACAGTAAAGGTCAACTTCCTGCAGCACCACTAGCTTGACAAACACACCTCAACGGATCATTAAGTATATTAAAGAGGCAAGGCGTGGAAATATACAGAACAGCTGGTAACAACACCTGTTGCTTTAATGCACACATGCATTAGATATAAGAAATACTTTAAGAATATGCAGAAATTATATTAGCAAACCAGAAACATTTTGAACAAAGCTTAAAAAAAGGATTACTGAGTAAGTATCACACATATTTAGTTTATGTGCATTTCATGGTTTACTCTTTGTATTCCAGGAAGGAACACAGTTTGGAATTCTTGATACATTATAAGCAGATTAACATGGAAAAATGGTAATTGATCTTCATTTTATTTCATTTATAAGCCATCAAGCAGGGGTCTTGCTTAGCAATCAAACATGCATGTTGCTAATTTTAAACAAAAATTGTAGAACAAAAAAAAACCTAAAAAAAATAAAAATGCCTCTTTGAAACAGATAACAATGGTTTTGAAAACCGGAATATGAGACACCATGTGGAACCCGGTCTCTCTCGTTCTTATTACCTCATGATAATATTCGCCATGTCTCCCCATATGCAGAGGGGGATTCTAGCAAATAAAACATAACTGCCAAACACATCAACAAAACACTGAAAAAGCACTGTAGGTCAAGATATACACACTTAGCAGTATAAACAGTATTAAGGATATTATCCTCACTGTCCGTTAGGCTGAATTTGCTTTTATCTTTAAACATCAGATAACTTTATTATGGTTGTATTATAATGCTGCCTAACAAAAGCAACAGTAACACAATGTTTTATCATCTTATTCCTAGCTTTATGAAATGTAATCGAGTTAGTGTGAAATGATTACTGTATTTTTATAATGTTTTGGGTGGAAACTTTCAGTAACACACAATACAAAAGTTTCAATGTCTCAATTGTAAACTGCACAGGATAGCCTACGTTAGTTTACAGTTTTCAAAACATTTTAGACATCCAGTAACAGATATGCTAGTGTTAAAATAATTGTAAAAAATATTATGATTTTGCTATACGTATTTGGGTCCAGTAGCAAAAATAACTAATTCGATAAAAATTGTGGATTTATAAGTCTTATATCACTAACGACCACTGTATACCGTGACTAAGAACATTTGTAGAACGCAGCTATAATATTACACAGTCTACTTCACACCATAAGTACCTGTAGTCTATGAACAGCAGCTGGGCCCATCATCCTGAGAAACACCATGCATAGGAATGAGGCTTTCACACTGCTCGCTGTCTTCTGAAGTTCTGTGTAATACAGGACACCTCTTTAACTTATTAAAATAACTATTACAGATGCCCCAACCAACTCGAGTTCCTTCTAAGATCCTAGAAAGGCCATCAAAACACAAAAACAACATTTTATTTTGATACGGTTGCATACAAATAACTTGTTTAGTTTGATTTTTTTAAAAGAGAGGTGTGTCTGCAAGCACACATTAACACAGACCTTTCAAAGTCAAACCCTTGTAATAAATGCATTACATTTATAATACAGGGTTCACATTAGAAACACACCATCATCCTGTTATTTGAAAAGCAGGCAGCCTGTTTGTTCAAAAGTGGAAGGAAACCTAGATGGCCTACCTTCAGTAGGTGAGAACTTGATTATGCAGAACTAACTGGAAGCATCTAAGATCTCAGCGAGCACTTAATAGATGTGATTGGTTAATTCCTCAAATACTTTGCAAATAACATGGTAGCAAGTTTTGTGTTCAGATTGCAAAATGATTCCTAAACTGACCAACTCCATTTGTGACATACAGTACATTTATATAAAAAGGGCCATATACTAAGCCTTGAACATATTCAATGTGTGAGAAGCCCAGTTGTTATATTACTAAGTGGCAGCGATACAGTTCAAAATACTCATCCGGCTATTTGCCAATGCATTCTTTAATACACAGCATTCCTACCTTTGTATACGATGCTTCCGACAGATAAAAGCAAAAACCCTTCTCACACCCACCATCACTGGATCCCAGTTATTGTAGTGGCATAGAATGGTTACAATAAAGAAGGAAAGAAAAACAGGAACAGCACCTGCAAAAAACAGCCAAGAAAACCGCACCTGGAAAAGAAAAAAGAATTATTGTTGATGTAAAAAACTAAAAACAAAAAAACATTTACATATTCAATTGCAGTAGATACTGGTACAGTGCAACATTCTATAGAACGCAGAACAAAAATGACCTGCAGTTGCTGCATGCCTCCAAGATGAGGCAGAAGAGAATATGCAATGAATACAAAACAGTTTTCTTATAATCCAAAAGACACAATTTATTCTCCAAAGCCGTCAGTGTATTTTACTCCATACAGAATATAATAGCACATACGTACAGTCCATGTATCAAGCAGTTTCTATTGAGTCCTGTTTCTACACAGATGTTGTGTTCAGTCATGCCAACAACAGACAGATAATATATCATTACACTTACCTTTTGCATGCACATATCAGCAATTATGGACAGAGGTATTGTAAGGCTCAATGCAAGTGTTCCTATCAATGAAGAGGTGAGAAAGCAACCCCTAAGAAACAAGGAGACAGAGCGATGATTGGACTTCCCAACAGCAAATAAAGCAGTACAAGGTACTGAATTAGAAATATAAAAATGTCCGCCATCTAACTCTATTTGTGTCATGTTAACATATTATTATCACCCACTTTGTTATATAAAATCTAATTTAATAGTTATTATAAATAAATAAATACAGAAAAAATGACTGGCCCAGTAACTAACTGCAGTCAATACAAAAAACAACATTATATTGTTAAGTCAAAGACATTTGTACTTTAATTGGTCTTTAAGAGCTGGCAATGAAGCTGACAGTAAAGCTACCCATGACCTTACAGAAGTGTATTCCTCTGTGTTATACACTGCAACTAACTTCATTAATAAAAGAACAAAGAGCATACCATAGCCAAAGAAACTCAGATAGTACAGTCCCAATAAGTCCATTAAGGATGAGATACATCCACACAAGCTTACTGGGTAACTCAAAAGCTTCAAAACCAGTGTAATGAAGCAAGAAAAAGCCTGGCCATAGGAACAAAAGGTTAAACAAGCCGACAAACCCTAAAAGTGGGGAAAACGAAAATAAAATTAGTCACACTAAAAGAAGTATAGCAATTTCTCAAACTATTTCCTAATGTTATTGTATAATACTTCTTAACTAAAAATATTACAAAACTTCACACTGTAATTATCTGTAAAAACATATGGCCAAGATTTTTTTTTTGTCCCTGAATAAACAAGTCACCCTGAAAGATTAATATAATAAATGGCATCTGCTGCAATAGTAATACAATACTAATGAAAACTTTTGGGGAAATAAAATAAATAAAATGTGACCACAGTGCTACTAGAAACTAAAACAGGAACATGAAACATAGATCCATGTGTGATGTGCCATCGTGATTGTACAGTTTCTAAGGCATAGAACAGTAAAATAGGAAAAATGCAGCAATTTACTGGAGGCTAAAAGGGGCATTATTGGTGCCACACTAGTCACAGCCTCAGAAAACCAAAGACTACTACATCATGTGTCATTAAAAAACAGCAACAGGCCCTGAAGACCTTCACTGATCAGCCTACACGAGGTCAGAAGCTACTGGGGAGCAGAAAACTGCAGAGGACTGTAACACCAGAAAGGCAGTGATGAATAAGCACAATAACCGAAACAATGAAGGTAGCAAGTGAACTGTATTGAGTTTACTGTAAACTAAAAAGGACATTATAATATTGAATGATCAGTTCTTAAGCAAACCATTTAAGGTGTCATTCCGTTCTCTTTTTAAGAACAGTGAGTCTATCTTATTTTTAGAGTCAGTAGTTCTCTGTAGCTACAGCTATCCAAATAATAACAACTAATATTTACCAGAGAAACCATGCACCTTTGCCCAACTGGCAAATGTGTATTGTTGACCTTAAAAAGGCAACATCAAAACTGCTTAACTTACCAAAGAACATGGGTATGTCAAGTTTGTCCTCACGATCCACTTTTCTTTTAATCATGACTATGTATACAGCATACAACACTGCTCCCACTAATGACCAGAGAGACCCTTATGAGGGAATAAAAGGCAAGCAGAAGATGAAATTACAACAAAAAGAAGACATTGACTGGAAAATTAAAAAGTTCAGGTTCACGAGAACATTTGGTTAAAAAATGAATACATCTGCCGATACAATCCAGGCTACCATACAGCTAGTACCTACAAATACTTCTTAGAAGCTAACTGCTGAAAGGTCAGAAGTTAATTTATGTTTCAGTGCATTTCTCCCTGTAGGAGGCTAAGCTCTCTCCTCATCTGTGAAAAAAATAGCTTTGTTTGCATAACCATGTTTCTGATTACTTTGTGAGCTCAGATTTGAACCTGGGCGATTCTGGGGTGACATCAGGAATATAAATCACATTAGTTTGTAGTAAGCTATGCTGCAGCTCCCTGCGCATGTGGTGCCTATGTGATACTGGAATGCAGTTCTGATGAGTAATCCATGTGTATTTGATCTGCCACATTCACTCTCTCCCTACCTTCTGGTGATTTTCATCATGCTTTATTAAGTCCCCCCCCCCCCCCCCCCCTTTTTTTTATATATATATTTTTTTATTATTATTATTATTTTTTTTTTTTTAATAACAGTTGTCCCTGGCAGATACCAATTCTTTTAATTTTTTTTTTTTAAATCATAATTAAAAGTTTGACATCCAGCCATTGGTTGGAAAGGAGAGCAGCCCTGGTGATGTACAGTAGTAGCGGTATTAGTTGTGCAGCCTCCCCAATTAAATATCTCATTTATAGAAAACAAGCTGGGCAAGCGGCTTACCATTCTGGATACACAACAGCTTTGTAATGCAGTTTTCTTATATATATTTAAGAAATTAATAATATATTTGCAGAAACTTAAAACTTTTTTCTAGATATGCACTAAAAAATGTTTTTACACAACAATGCAATATAGACCATAATTGTTTTAAAGAACAATCAAATTATCAATCTTATAAAACTAGTAATAAACAATTCAGCCACATTTCTAAGCCATTACATTAACCTCCTGAGTTTTTTTTTTTTTTAATTAATTTTGTAACAGTCACAAGCAATGGTGAAAATTGCATTTTGGTGTAAAGACCTTAAATAAACTGGCTCAAAGTTTTCAACAAATGAAGTTACAATTCATATTTAAGAAAATAAATGAAATACCTATAACATCTTTCCCATCAGTATTATCTGAGCCCGACAAACTTACAAGAACGACTCCTCCGATGCTGCAAAGAAAATGTATAATAAAAAAATGTTAAACTTTAAAATCTGAAAAAGAAACCCCACACAAACTTATATTTCTATGCGTAAATCATCATTTGTGAGAATAGTACCATCAGTATAATGTATTTTATAAAGATCAGCCTTCATGACACAGAACACTAATACATCTGAGAACATACATGCACACATACTTAAAACATTTGCAGTGGCCGCAAAAGGGTAATGTGCAGGGCTAACCTCCACAGGGCCTGAAAATAAGGCTATGCCAAAAACCTATAAGGCTGCTGTATTCTTGTATGTGTTTTGTAATCGAAGTTACTACTATTAAGCCAACCATCCATAACTATAAAATACTAAATATTAGAATGTGCTGCAATACTCGCACCTTTTGTATTGCTATACAAGGTCACTTAGCCACTCTGTGCTGCTACTTTGGCTCAAGAAGGGCTTCCAATATCAAGATACAATTAAAAACAGCAATGCAACATTTTCAAAGGTAAACTCCTGTTCTTTCCACAGCACCAGCAACCAACGGATAAGTTAATGAATCAACTGTAACACTACATTTCGTCTCTTCACTCACCTTAAAGCCACTGCTAAAAGCTTGGACAGAGTAAACCTGTCTCCACTGTTACTGGGAAACACTGCCGCCAGGATTAAAGTGAATAGCCCTATGGCCAAAAAAATAAATAAAAATAAGTAATTATAACATAGGTGCGTCTACTGGTAAATATTTTATTCTTTGGTAGTGGGAGGGGGGATGGGTCGACTTTACTACAGTTCAACAGATGTATTCAGACATATTCCTGTTTTTTCTTGATCTTGTTAATCTAATAAATTGTTATAAGACATGGTCCATAGTAAAGGGCTGCAATGATAAAAGTTAGTCTGTGACGGGTAAATGTAGATTTCATTACAGGTAATTCAACATTCAAATCAAACATGCTTTTTTTGTCACCTGAGCCTTACCAGAAGTTGAGGACAAGATGTTCACGATGGCTACCTGTGTGTCTGACAGTGCCTCTTGATAGGAGAAATTAGCTAAAAACCACTGAAAACAAACAAACACGCAGTTATATTTCCATGTGGAAAATATTTATTTTTATTTTTTTATTTTTTGTTTTTTCACAAATTTTGTTTTATTACAGATACACATTAATAAAAAAAAACTCATTACAAGAAAATAAACATATATATATATATATATATATATATATATATATAAATAACAAGACATGAAAACAGACCTTACACAGTCTAATAATTTAGTTACCATACTGTATCATTAGTGGCAGTAACGGTAACAGTCCCTCACTCTTTTTAATGAACTGAATATATATATATATATATATATATATATTCACATGAAAACGGCTTCAATACTTTTACATTTACTTAAAAAAAAAAAAAGAATACACGATACTCAAAAGAAATACTAAATCAAGGAACTTATTACTTTGTAGTTTAGTTTACAAAAGCAATGATACACTTACCACAAAACAAAAGAAGAAGCTGATTTTTGCCACCTGTGTTATTGGTAGTTTGCTAACAGTTTTTAATATTGACTCATGGTCCTTTGCTGCTGGGTAGGACATGCGAGACAGTTTAGCTTCCAGTGCATGGGTGGATGGAAGCTGACGTACTTCCATGACATTGCTGAATCGAACACGAGGCTTTTTAGGACCTGCAACATAAAACATTTAAAACCAAAGTTTGTGTCAGACCAAGGGCCTGGTGCAATCTGAAAATAGTATAGCATACACACATTCATTGTTGAAGAGACTGAATTAAAAAAAAAAAAAAAAAAAAACAGTAAATAGTGAGGCTTTGCATAGATTCAGTGGCTCTATGAGAAGAGCTTCTAATCTGAACTTTTAGGCAAAAAGAACTCAACATCGCCACCTGCTGTTGAGCTAAATTATTGGCTATGTTCCAAAAGTACAGCATTTAACAGAAAAGCGGATAAATATGTTGACATCAAAGATGTTTTAAGCACTTATCAAACTACATTTTTGCTTTTGTGGGGGAAAAAAAATAAATTATTTATATATATATATATACACACACACACACACACACACACACACACACACACGGTTGTAGTCAAAAGTTTACATACCCCAATGGAGGTTTATAATTTCCAGAAATTTCCCGAAAACAAATAATTTTTTGAAAAATCTTTTGTAGCAAAGGTTTGCTTTTGTGGATGAGGAAAAAAAGTTACAAGAAATAGATGTCTACAATTATTTATTGCAGCATTTTTTGTTAGGGTATTTCACACCCTTTGATGCTATGATAGTATTGTCTAAAAGGTGCTAGACATTTCAATATGATAATGCAGAAACTAATTCTAGAAAAGTCTAGAAAATGCTGGATTGCACGTGAACATTCTTAGAGAGTGTAGCAGGGCGGTAGAAAGCCCTGCACATGAAAAGGGGGCAGGGCAAAGCCCTGTGAATTGAAGTGCATTTGTTTTAGTACTATGTTTTAAATGTTTTTGTATTTTATTTCTCTCACTTTATTTCTCTCTCTCTCTCTCTCTATCTCTCTCTCTCTATATATATATATATATATAATGACGGAGAGAAGCTGTAGCTTGTTTTGTTTTGCAGTTGTGGATGGGCCGTCCCATCCACTTGAAAACCTTGTGTAGAAGGTGGCCATCTCCCGAATTAATTAAGTGATTAATTTGTTGCTAAATCGGGAGATGGTCACCTGTTTAAAAAGCCTGCAGCTCTCCCTGTTCGAGGTGGGTGTTCGGAGGAAAGAACAGCAGAGTGAGAGAAGACGAATTGGAAAAAAGCAGAAAAGAAACACGTAAGGATCAGTGAAGACAGTTGCCCAGCCTGACCTGGTTTTTTGTGTTCGTGACTTGTTTTTGTTTCAAACTTTGTTTTGCTCTGTGAGCAGTGTTCTCTGTTTGTTAAAACTGTTTATTTTATTTTTGCTGTTTAAAGAAAATAAACAGTGCTGCAGCGCCTTTTACACCGCAGTAGTTTGTTTTTGTTCCTGAATTCTGGCCTGATGTCACCACATCAGCCAACCCTGTCACAGAGTATAAAAGGGTTAGGCATAGGAGGATTGCTGTAAATTACCAATAAGTCAAAATGGGAAAAAGTAAAGAGGTATCTGAAGACCTTAGGCAGAAAATGATTTATTGTCATAAAGCTGGAGAAAGATAAAAGAAGATTTCCAAGCATCTGAGTATTCCAATTTCAAATATTGTTTCTATTGTCAAGTACAGGACTCACGGTACTGTTGCAACGCTCCCTCGGTTCACCAAGAACAAGTAGAAGAATTGTGAGGAAGGTTAATAATAATCTGAGATTGACTGCCAAAGACATGCAAAGTGAATTGGCTGCAAGTGGGACTGGGGTTTCCATTTCAAACATAGGTGGAGTATTGCATGGTGAAGGTCTCAATGGTCGCAGTGCAAGAAAAAAAACACACTTAGGACAAGGCCACTCAAAAGGACAATTGCTTAAAGTTTGCAAAACGGCACTTGAATGATGGATATGAGTTCTGGTCAAAGCTTTTGTGGAGTGATGAAACAAAAATCGAGCTATTTGGTCATGCTGATGTCGTTTCGTTTGGAGAAAGTCTGGCAAGGCGTACAACGAAAAGAACACCACACCTACTGTCAAGCATGGAGGTGGTAATATCCTTCTATGGGGCTGTTTTTCCACTAATGGCAATGGAAATTTAGTTCCAATACATGGTAAAATGGACTCCATAGCATACCAAAAATATTGGCCAATCATCTGAAACCCTCTGCTACTGAATTTTTTTATTATTATTTTTTTTTTTAATTTAGTCATCGCAAATGTTTTTTTACCCCGGTTTTCTCCCCAATTTGGAATGCCCAATTATTATTTTTATCCCGGTTCACTGCTGCAACCCCTCTGGCGACTTGGGAAATGGAGGCTGAATGGTCAAAAAAAGAAAAAGAAAATCACTAAAGAATCATGCCAAAAGCTCATTGACAAATAGCCTAATCGTTTAAAGGAGGTTATTATTGCTAAAGGTGCCTCAACTAGCTATCAATTTCATTTTCCTTGTCAGTGTATGAATACTCGAATTAGCATTTTTGGAGTTTTGCAAAAAAATTGCTAAAATAAATAACTGTAGACATCTATTTCTTGTAACTTTTTTTCCTCATCCACAAAAAGCAAAACTTTTGCTACAAAAGATTTTTCCTAGAATTAGTTGTTTGACAAATTTCTACATATTATAAAATTTCCATTGGGGTATGTAAACTTTTGACTACAACTGTATATATGACGGCATAATGTGCAGGGAATGGAAGAGTAAAGAACAGAAGTATGCATTGTTAAAACAAAATATCTAGACTACATTTGAATCGTATTCAGATGCTGAGCAGCTAGGGAAAGTGAAGCAGAACAGAGAAACTGTTCTCAGTTAACACTTACATTCTTCACATTCACCGTTGGCATCGCCAACCTTTTCTGAAGAAACATCCTGGAACTTCACAGGAACATAAAGTGGTTCACTCTGTAATATAAAATGTGCACAGTCCGAACTCGAGATCCTCCAGTATGAAAAAGTATGATGTTGACCGTTTAGACAAGGTCTTCTTGCTCTTATTCCTTGTTTGAAAACATGATAAAATTGTACTCTTACCATAAGGATGGACAGATATTTATAGCCTCCCTGTGGGCCCCCAGCAAAGACGGCCACTCAGTACGATCATATCACCCTGTACTCCAGGCAATGGTGCCTTTACTGGAGTTTTGTATTTAATGAGACAAACTTTTCTGCATATACCTATAAACTGAAATCAATTGGCTCAGAGAACTAAAACTGCACATGTTTGCATGACACAGAAAAGCTGTTTTATGTCACCTGACTTCTCAGACCATCCCTAGACTGAAGCTAAAAGCCTGTGGACCTGTATAATGTACACAATTTCAAATACTTACCAGGGCGTTGTTAGAACTGTTATCTGTAGTGCATGCTGTAAAGTAGCCCTCTGCATCTGAAAACTGCAAAAAAATCAACACATTCTCAGTTGTTGAATGGAATATTCCATTCATATTTTAAAGGCTATAATGATAAGGTACAAATGCATTTGTAGATTAACATTAAACTATGTGAAATATATATTATTGTTTTTTTTTTTTTTTGCATTTTAGGATTAGGTCCCTTGTTGGGATGCGGAATCTGGACAAAAATATTGTTGTTGTTTTTGTTGAAATGTTGAAACAATATTAAAATTTATTTTATCACATTATACCAAAAAATACAATTTAATATCTATTCATTTTAAGCACTGCCAGTCACATTTAGAAATTAAATAATTTTTCATTTGAGTGCATTAACAAATAAATATGAAAACCACAGCCATCAGTGTTTTATCATTTGTTTGTTAGCTAATGAAACATGAATAGCTGTATGCTACAGTTAATTGTAATACTTCAAAAAATGTTCACAGTTGTCTTAAACAGAAAACAATCAGTTTATTATTTAGAAGGCTATAAAATAAAATAAAAAAGACAATCTGTCCCATTACAATTCAAATGAATGTAGAAAATATATTTATGTATATATGTGTCTGTTATTGATGGTGGGATGTTTGTGTGAAAGCTTTTGAGACTTTGAATCTAGCATTCACGAGGTGTGGGTCATGTAAAAGATCAGTGATGCATGCTTCATTCCATGAATCAGTGTACACCTTCACAAAACAGCAAACACCTTTCCAGTTTAAAACCATGCATCAAATCGTAACATTGTGTGACAAAATCTCTGAAAAAAACAATACTTACAAGTGCAGCATGTCTCCCTCGAAATCCTCTTGCGCACTGCTGCCTCCAGGGCTTCCACACAAGAAATCCAACCAAGTAGAGGATAAACATGGACGTCTTCGCAAAAGTACTGAAGAAGGGTTTATTATAGTCTTGACGCTTGAAAATGTACTGTAAAAAACAAACACACATCCTTAAACTTCTTCAATTAGAAAATTACATTATGAAAACAGGTATAAAGGAACTACTTGGAGGTAACTCTAAATCCATGGAAACCCGTGATACAAAAATGAAGAGGTACCATCAAAAACACTTCTCTACCCGACCTCAATGCAGAATATCCAATGTAGGTCAAAAGCATTGGCGCACCTTGACACTAAGTTATTTGTTGGTCCAGCGAGCATTGCATTAGCTACTTTGTCCACTATCCATTCTTTCCTAGAGAATTTTAGGTTTTTTGTTGCTTGGTATAAAGCATTCAATTGGTTTGTCAAAGCTGAATAAAGCAGCAAAAAAAATCTTAATGTCAAGATGGCAACTGTAATAATAATCTGCTTTTGCACAGATAAAAATAGAACTTGAATCATAAACCAGCTGTGTCTCACAGTTCTCACCAACTAGGCTTAACCCAAATATTCTAAAACTAACATCACTTCCTTTAAACAGGGTATGATCCATTTTTAATACTGCAGCGTTTACAGAGAAATGGCATCCATCGCTTATGCCAGAAATAGCCACACCACATTCATTCAAACACAACTTCTTAGAAATAAAGCAGGTTAGTGCACAAAAAGGGACTGGTTTTTTGTTGTTAGATAGTAAAGAGATTAGTGCCGAGACAAACACAGGATTTTCATGTTAATGGCAAGTACAATAAGTTACACTAACATTTTCTCTTGGGGACTGGGATTGTTTCCTATAGGATATCCTTACTTAAAGCTATCAAACTTGCACTTTAAATGTATTCAAATGCAAGCCAACATGTTGCTACTGTAGCTCTGGATTATTATATTCTTAGTAGTATTCTTGCTTAATATTTTCTGAGCTAAAGCAGCAAGTCTGTCCCACCCCATTTACTGCATGAATTACAGCTTGTTACTAAGGTTACAGTCACCACGTGTGTCTATGCATTTGGCATCCTCGTGATCGTTTGTAGCCCTAATTATGAATTTCTCTGTGATCCAACATACAGAAGGGAGAACATACCGACGTGAGCTCTGATGAAGCAACCCAAATGACATCAACGAGCAGGAGCATGACGATTCCCAGGGCCATGCGTCTGCGCTGAGCTGAGGAGCTGCTCTGAGAGCTCACCCGATTCATGATAAACACCCACACCATTAGTCATCTGCAACACAGGACATGAGGACTTACAACCACTTACTGTACATTCATTATTCTTTAATAATGAAGGTGGAGTCTCAAATGCATTATTCTTCTGCTATCAAAAAAGTACACAGCGTTTTTAGAACAAATAAGACAAATACACACACATACATATATAATTTATTTATTTATTTCTTAGCAGACGCCCTTATCCAGGGCGACTTACAATTGTTACAAGATATCACATTATTTTTACATACAATTACCCATTTATACAGTTGGGTTTTTACTGGAGCAATCTAGGTAAAGTACCTTGCTCAAGGGTACAGCAGCAGTGTCCCCCACCTGGGATTGAACCCACGACCCTCCGGTCAAGAGTCCAGAGCCCTAACCACTACTCCACACTGCTGCATATATATATGAGAGAGAGAGAGAGAGAGAGAGAGAGAGAGAGAGAGAGAGACAGAGATATATATATATATATATATATATATATATATATATATATATATATATAAATATAAATGAAGCCTGTTAATGAAACTCTGTAAACATACAAAAGCATACAATTAAAACTAGCCTAATACATTAAACTGCCTGCTCGTGATTCAGGTACACAATGATCTGTTACTTTCTCATGAATACTATCTCTTTCAAAAGATTTCCAAGAAAATCGAGCTACAATGAAACATTTCAGATAAAAATCAATTACTGGTGTAGAATTCAGATTAGATATTTAAATTCAATTATTAACTTTCTGTGAAAAATGCCTTTACAATGAGAAACATGACAGTAATATTTATCAGACATCTTTTGCATTCAACCAAATTCCATAAACTATATAAAAGTGAACTAGGCGTCATAAGTTTGACCAGAATGTTTTGGACACCCCTTTAAAAGAGATACCAGGAACGCTGAAAGCTGTACTGGACTTACTGTTTGACAACAGTAATACAGTGTGCAATGATGGCCACATAATACTAACTTTACAACCGACTGAACTGGCTAAAATAGTTTAAAATGATTCACAAACAGATGCATGTGTAAGAACTGTTTTGCTTTACCATTTTTCGGAGTTAACAAGGAGTTTAAGACAGAAGCAGATCTGGTCTAGTCTTCCACACCTCAGACAGAAACCATTCTGACATTTACCCAACACAACTAAGCAACTTTTCAGCGAGACCTTGAGAACGGCTGATTACCTGACCTTTCATGAGCAACCTGATGGCATGTCTCATTTTTACACACTGTCAGCAGAACTAATGCTTAAGGGAAGATGCTTGGCAATGCAGTAAATAACCTACAAGTACATTATGTTAATCTAAAAGCAGATATGGAATGTTAATGCTAGAACTTATTAACCCTCATAAATGCCATCTTATAGAAACGTCCTGAATTTGCATACTTATAGCTGGTAACTGAAGGTACATGAAAATATAAATTCAGTTAAGGACTGTTCAAAGTATAATAGTGACAATGACAAATGTTTATAAAAGCATCAATACGTTGCCAACATACCTGATTTGTACCTTGATGAATCGTTCAGTTTTGTACTCCCTTAGTATTAACCTGTAAAGGAACCTAAAGAAAATACATTTGGGATTTTTATATACCCAGGGAGATTAGAAAGTAAGTTTACCACATCAATGATATGATGTGTTGATGTTGTAAACTTCCTTTCTAATCACACACACCTGTAATTAATTATATCTATATAATATAAAAATCGCGTAGCAATCAGGAAATTAGACATGCAGGTCCACCTGCAAAAAGTAAATAATAGAATACATACCATTTAAAATGACACAGGATACACCATAGTTCAATTCAATCAACATTATTTTAAACTAGAAATACAATACTATATGTATGTATGCGTTTAAATATCATTATTAAAACCAAGTCCTCTTGACATAATTTCCTGTAAAAGTTTCTAAAAGGTAGTGGGTTGTTCATACAATCTTTTATTTTAAAAATTATCCAAAAGAGCTTAAATGTCACTGTGAAAATAAGCTCACACAAAAAGAACCTCAAGAGAGCTCACACAAATCCTTGTAAACCAGGCCTGCAGGTAGGCAGCATGTACTGTTAGTGAAGACATCTAACCTCAAACTGCTGTTCTCACCGATTTGTATTGCCTACAAGCCAGTTCATGCTCAGATTCTGACCTTGTGCAACATTGTGCAACCAGGTGGTCTAAAAAAGCCTTTGTTCTTTTCATATTTACAGCCTGTAGGATTAGACATACAGATAAAAATGCTATGCAGGCCAGTGCATTTCCTGGGTTCTTTTAACATTACATGTTATCTGAACTTCCTGCAGTTTGCATATTTGTTTTCTACAGGCCAGCAGAACAACTTGTTTTAGAGAGTTATTCAAAGTGCAGGATTGTCAATCAGCACTAGCCACGCCCTTCAGGTGCAGGAGGAAATCAGCTACAGCATCTGAGCCAAGTCAGTGTCTATTGACAAGCACTGGTAAACAATGCAGCAACAGACTTATACAATCCCTGTGCTGAACTGCAGTACTGTTCTTTATAAAACTAGCACGAAATATAACCCCTATACTGACTGATTCAGGTTTTATTTTGGAAATCCAAGTTGTGCTTTGTTTTATGTAGGAATATATTACTAAATGCAAAGTGTTATTAGATAGTAAAAATAAATAAAAAATAAATAAAAAGGTAATTTCTTACCGAGAAGGCTTTAGGTAAATCACCTTTTCTTCACAGCCAGCCAGCTGTAAGAATGTGAACAAGCAAGATTCCACCATAAAGAAGAGTCGTCATTACAGTGGGCTATCATGAAAAAAAAAAAAAAAAAAAAATATATATATATATATATATATATATATATATATATATATATATATATATATATATATATATATATATATAATCTTTTGCCAAAGGATTTGACAAGAAGTCTCTGTGTCTTCACAGACTTAGATATTTAGAAATGATGTAGCATCCCCTGGCACATCCTTGCTACAAGACATCTATTGCTGTGCACTGTCCCAGGTCATAACAATAGTTTACCTTTGTTGTTCAGTTCCAGGGCTTACAATGAAAGTACGTTTCTCCAGTAGTTTATAAACAGAACATCATTTAGTTAAGAAGTTGTTTATTATATATTTGAATACAATTTTAAATTATGTCTGATCATGAATTTAAACAAAAACTTTAAAACAGAATGTGGAATAGAACAGCTTAAATTAACACTAATAAAGCACACAAAAAATGTTTGAAGCACTCCATCTCCTTGTTCTAAAAGTAGGCCAGCAAAACAAAACCAGCTTAAGGAAACCCATGACGTTGTTGTTTTGCACTCACCTCTAACCATAGCTTAAATGTTTAATGCAGCACTTGATACCCAACCTAAGCAGCAAACATATGAGTAGACAGCCCTCCACATACGGTAAGCAGTATTTGATGCCTAATTATAAGCTTACTCAATCATTGAAGGAGTGACTAATTGTACAGTGTCTCCCGATTTGAAAAGTGCAGTCTGTGAATCAGCAATTATGCCTGTTTACTTGAAGACATTTAGGCCCATATCTATCACTGACCTTTCTGATAAAGAAATGAGGAAATAAAAGAAATCTGGGATTACTGATGATCGCTTGGTTCAATTGGTAGTGAATGTACTGTTGCCTTCAGTACATCAATTAAACAACTTTGGAAGATGTGTTTACATAGGCAGTTTAACTAGGCTATACAGCAGAAAAGCCCTGGGAATCCTAAGCGTGTGCTTTCAAAAGAATATGCTGCTAACCTGATTGACAGCACAATACATTGTTATTATTATTATTTATTTCTTAGCAGACGCCCTTATCCAGGGCGACTTACAATTGTTACAAGATATCACATTCTTTTTTACATACAATTACCCATTTATACAGTTGGGTTTTTACTGGAGCAATTTAGGTAAAGTATCTTGCTCAAGGGTACAGCAACAGTGTCCCCCATCGGGACTGAACCCACGACCCTCCGGTCAAGAGTCCAGAGCCCTAACCACTACTCCACACTACTGCCTGTTAAAAATGGACAGGCTTTTGGCACAGCATGGAAAGAAAATGAATGATTCCTGGCACAGCCGCTGTAGATTTCTCACATGGCACTTCTGACGATACGTTGCTTGTCCTAGTTACTAACAATAGTAACCCTAGTTACTATTACAGGATGCGTCCCAATTTGGTCTTTTACTCCAAGGAAAAGAAACACGCAATGAATCTGGAAACTATTTTACTAGGATGACTGTAAGTTAGCGTCAGGCCACACAAGCATACGTTTGCTAAAGCTGGTGGAATGACGGGAAAGGAAACCGAGAAAGCAATAACTTAGCCCATTAACAAAATAAACAGTACATGGTGAGGACTGGCAAGACATTTACTAAAACCGAGCAGTCGTAAAGCTACACAGATTAAATGTCTTCTGTTACTTGCGCAGGATTTCAACATAAACTAAGGACACGGTGTTCATAATAACACTGCATCAACTTATGTAGTTTGTTTTAACAGCAGGCTATGTATTCAACAACATCCCAAGTTACACAAGCAAATACATATACAATAAAATGCAATAATTTGCTGTGGAGCTGTCTTGATTATGATTATGGGGAAATGCATTTTCTTTACAAAATTGTTCTTATTTTTTGATACTCAAAATAATGAATATTAAATTATATTCGTAGTATTATTTACTCTATACATTTGACCGGATCTGTCTGCTAAACTTGTCTGAAGTGAAAACACTTCTAAACTCCCAAGCTATTTAGACTCAGTCACCGGAAACCTTACTAAACCTTATTATGCGAAGTAATATTACATAATTCTAGAAAAGTGTTCCACGCCGCTTTAGAATATGCATTTACTGTACCTGTATTTTTAAAGGAAACAGTTCCAATCCTAGCTTGTAAACATTGCCCACCAACCCTTTCTCGTTGCTTCCTGCTCACCTGACTCCAGTTAGTAACTGGGTGGGATTTGTGGGAAATGTAGTTCTTAATCAACGCTCCTCACGACTCTAGTCGTTCACGTCGGCGAAACAAAACTACATCTCCCAAGAAGGAATTCAAAGTAATCACATGACTTTACACTTGGCACTTGAGTTTGATCCGAAGTGAAATAAAAATCGGAAACATATTGTAATAGCCTGGATTCGAAGTCACTGGGATATCTTATGAAATGAAATTGTGTATTTTGAAGCAAAAAAAAAAAAAAAAAATCTAAATAAAGAAATAGACAAAATAATATCTGTGAGTCCTGCGAAGGTAATGCTGTGGGTGAAGAAAAGATAATGGATGTATGGCAAGAACAAAGGGAAAAGGGAAGATTTTATTATAAAATAAAAAAGCACTCAAAAGTAGAGAAATACAAACATGTGGGGAAAAGGAAAAACAAGGAGGAAGAAACTAATATTAATAGACTAAGGTTCGGACATACAGCATTAAATGATCATTTATACAGGATTGGGAGTCATGCGAATGGGTTATGCAGTAATTGTGGTGAACAAGAAACATAGATTAATGAAATGCAATACATATAATCAACAAAGAAACAGATTAAATAGGAAGTTAAGGGATATAGAAATCAAAGTAACATCAGTAAATGGTATTCTGAAGGTAGAAGGGAGAGAAAAACAAATGGGAGAAAGAGACATGTATATTACAATTTATAAAAAGCATATGGTGATGGGAGCAGGTACAAAGACAGAACTACAATAGATACATAAACGGTAGAGGGCGCTCATCATCTCCATTTAGATGGCATGCGCCAACAACCCCTAAAAAGATGAAGATCCGAAGTGACTTTGACTCGACGAGAGTCTTCATCATCATGAGTACTAAACATTCTGCTTGCCTACAGAGGACTAATGTACTGTAGTCTGCATAGGATAAGAAACCATCAAGAAAATAGAATGATGATATGTTGGCATTTGCTGAAACCTACCACGGCACATTATGCAATCGAACTATGCAATACAAGTAATTTTGTAGAAGTGAAGAAATAACCATACACGTGTTAAATTGTTCACAAAAACATGTGTATATTGCTTTTGCTGTTATTTTCAACATAGGCGTAAGATAATGGTAATATTCAATGTAATAAAATACAGGTATGTTTTCAATAAAAACACGGACGTTTGCATGAAGCCTCTCTGTTTCTCAGTGATACATAGACATTACTTATCAGTATCTGTGGGAAAGTTTTTGGCACACATATTGAGGGTTTACAAATACATACAACGGTCTACCTGGTCATCAGTTCCTCCTGTAACAATCATAGCTGGGTACAGTACATTCCCTCCAGGGGTTTTAGGGAACACTCATCTTCCAAAGTCTTGGACAGAGCACAATATTTATATGAACTGAATTGTAGACCTATTGAATTGCAGACATGTTTATAACTTTGACCTGTCCAAACACCAAATCTCAGCTGAACTGTAGACCTATTCATATTAGGGCTACAATTCAGTTGAGATTTGGTGATTAGACAGGTCAAAGTTACATAGTACATGCACCTAAATATTATTCATGATTCGGTTCTGTTTGCAGGCTGCTTACTGTCCTAAAAATCACAAAAGAGAATATTGTTCACATTATATATTTAATAGTATGTAAACTATTTGCAAAGGAATACAATGTATTTTTTATTTGAAAACAAAACTAAGGAGGATCTTTTAAATAATTGAATTCCCACAGGTTAATGAGGTTATCATTGAAATGTGTTTATAATAAATAATAATAATAATAAAAAACACACATTCAAATGCTGTATAGAATCAAACATATGAGCTCAGGTTTCAAATGTAAAACACATCACTTTAAACCTAAATTTAGAAAATGAGTCAGTGTGGCTATTGCAGGAACCCATTCTCTCTAGTCCTGTTTTGCGTTGTGTATCTTGACCAAATAAAGACTAAAATGTACTTTGTTACCTTCCTGTTTTAAAGTTCCCTTTACTGTGTTAGAAAAGCTATTCAATTCAATTGAGGTATTCAGGTAGCTGGAATTTCAAATGCCCTCCATGGAACGTACACCACATGGATTGTAAACGAGGTCTGATACCTGATGAAGTAGAGTGTGCATAATGCTGTTGTTTTTGTTTCATCTAAGGGAAAGGTCCTAATAGACACAGCATCTTGTTTACACAGACGTCGCAGGAAACAGCAGGCAAGTTATGCACCATTGCATATATATGGCAACAGAATAATTCTTATGAATGTAATGTTGGAGACCACATTGTTTTCCATTTATGCAGCAGTAAGACTTGGCTGTGGAGCAAGAAGAGCACTGGCAGTATTAGCCTGAGTATATATTATAGCGCGATACAATTCAGATTCGCATTTAGCATACACAGAAAGCAGGTTACAATGTAGGTGGAGCCTTTACTTTTTAGCAAAGGAACCCAGCACCGTGATTGACGTCGCTTAAGCCCTGCCTGTGTAGCTGTTTCCAGCGTCAGCCATCTTGCCTCCCCCTGGCTGTGCCTGTGAGAATTTAATTGAGTGCGGAAGTAGAAACTTCACTGTGAGGGTATAGGGTTCCGCCTCTGGATGGTCAGATAGCAAACAGCACCTTCAGTTCAACCTAACGTACACACCTTTAAATCCAACTTACAGGAGCGCAAGAGATGGCAGGAATGTTACCGGCTTGTGTGGTCGACTGTGGAACGGGGTAAGGCTTTCAAATAATTTGCATTCCGTGCAAGAAAGCGGAGGTGATGGTGGTAGGCACTTCAGTTTTTTCAGTCAGTTCTCTGGGTGTGTATGCAGCCGGCTCCATTCTCGCAGCCGGTTTTATTTTTATTTTCCACTGTTTGGCGCAATATCGCAATTGTATTTTTTAATTGCAAATACATATTTTTGCAAATTCAACCAACAATAAAATTAAATGAAAGCTAACAGCCGCGGGGTGGTTTTTGCTTTCATCATCAGAAAGTCATTATCTTCCTGTCTGGGGGGGTTTCAATGAAGGGGTCCACCCATATAAAAAAAAAACTCAGCAGTCAAGGATTATGCATTCTCGTATTTCGTGGTATTGAATCGATTCTGTGTTGCCAAACTGTTTCAGATTTTGGTCAAGTCTATTGTTCGATTCTGTGTTTGAAATTCCGTTTTTGTGTTTTCATGCATTACTTCTCTAAAAGTCCTCATTATATGAGCAAGCGTAAAGGAACTTCCTCTTCCTGCTTTCACGGTTTTTATTCCATATATGGTATTTTTCTTCATTTTTTATTATTATTATTATTTTTATTTCAGAAACGTTACAATTGCCAGATAGTTTTAGTTAATACCATGCTTTTAACAGTTAGGCGTTTGCTTTCCATAATGACTGTACTGGAGCGGCCTGTTTTAGAAATGCAATTTGAGTACAAACCTAGATTTATCAACTCACACCCAACTTCCGCTTCTGCGAAAGGTACATTTCTCCTGCTCCTAGCAGTACTACATTAATTGTACTGATGTACAGCATATGCACACATAACATGGCTGTTGATACACGTGATAAAAATACATATTGTTCAAGGTTCATAATAATGTAAAATGACTGTCTTAAGTCAGGCTAATGAGTTATTTATTTATTTATTTATTTATTTATTACTCAGAGTTGGAAATAACACTACCATTGCATGGCAGTTAGAATCATTCCTGGTTTCACAGTGAGTTTAATAAAAACACACCTGTGCTTTAGGTAGGAATAACACATATAATGCACACAATCTAAATTACTTACCAGGAAGTTGGTAAACATTGTAGCTTTAGTGTGTGCTGTTAAGTAGCCCCCTGCATCTGTAAACTGCAAAAAACAAACACATTATACCATTTAAACACAGTGTATACATACTGTACATTCTCAGTTGCTAAACGGAACATTCCATTCACATTTTAAAGGCTATACTGTTAATTGCATAACTGTTTGATCCAGTCCTGGTTTCACAGTGAGTTTAATAAGAAACACCAGAGCTTGTTACCTACACACTGGGGCTGATCAAGCACATATTAAAACATGGAATGGGTGTAACTGCTATGCAATCTGAGTCTTATTAACGTCCGTGACATACACAATTATCCAGTATGGCTTTTGCAAGTGTCCAGAATGATTTAAAAATATCAGATTTGCAGTGAAACATGCAGATAAGACGCACCGCTTAGCCTAATGCTTTTGTTGAGCTATTGGCTCATCTTTGCAGTTTGACTGTCAATCTCAACTGATGTCATGGGAGGCGCACACAACGTTTCCCATTCATTATTGACTACCTTACCCAGGGTCAAGGCCAGTGCTAATCAGGGTGCCCTGGTTCTAACCAGACCCGGGACAAAGATAGTTATATTCTGTATTCAATTTGAAAATACCAACTCCTTCAAATAGTTGAAATAATTAAATGTCACCACGCAATGTAAAGAATAATTGGACATAATTAAATATAATTTGCCAAAAGTAAATATTATTAGAAAACATTTAAATAACTTGCAGAAATCGACTAGTATTTGAAAATTAAATACTACTACAAGAGTTGTAATAAAGTTAAATATATTCAACCATCTTTATATATGGAAAGAAATGTAATGAAAGCCTAATTAATATCCTGAATCCAACTCCTGTCCTAGTTAGCTGTTCATCAATAACCAATTACACCTGCTGCCATTAACAGAGCAGTTGTCCGGAGGTAATTGAGTGGGTTAACTCCTCCCTGCTTATCTCTGTTCACCTCAATTGGTAAAGTGGCCTGTTCTGAATCATGTTCGCAAGACCTAAAATAAAAGCTGCCATTCCTCTTCGCAAGTGAAGTCATATGTCAAGTTACACTGAGGGGCCACTGCTGCTACCAACAACATGTGTCAACCGAGGTCTAACACCGCCTTGCGTTTCCTCATGCCAGACAATGCTTCCGACCAAGTTCAAAACTACTTGCAAGCACTGCAAACAGCAAGTTGGTTGTTCAGTCAGAACAACCTGAAATCTGTTTGTCCACCTCAGAGTCCACCTCGTGCCTTCCAGAAGGGCCCGACCCCCTTGCCTTCTGGAAGAGCCACGAGCCCCAGTTCCCTGTATTGACAAAGCTAGCTGCCAGATACCTCAATGTGCCAGCCACCTCGGCTGCGGTAGAGATTGTTGAGTATTGCTGGCTGGACCTTTAGCCTAGATCGGTGTTCAATGAGCGACTCCAGGCTTGAAACACTGTTTATCAAGTGCAATCACCACTTGCAATAAAGGCAATGGACAATCATATTGACTTACTTGGATGGGACTGTATTGATTTGTTAATAATATGATTTCTGATAGTGGAGAAATGTGAGTCACTATACATGCCAAGGATTGATGAATTGTGTCACTAAAATGCCAATAATAACGTGTATTATTCTGGTGTTTTGTGAATTATATAACTGCCATCTACCTGTATATGTGCATGTATAAATAAATGCTGAAATACACTACAGTATGTGTTGCGTTATTTGACAATATATATATTTGTAAATCAAGGTTAATATTTAAATATCTTTCAAATGAATGGACAATGGTTGAAATATTTGCAATCAATTCCAATATATTTCTAAAAACCTTTTAAATAGTCCAAGTCACATGTACATTTTATTTGAAGAATTTCAGTATATTTAACTAATCATTATAATATTTATGCCCAGGTCTGGTTCTGACTCACTCCTGGTTTAGCTGCAGTTGGACCATGTGGCCAACAACAGTACCAGGATGCAGGATCTCTAACACTGTACAGTTTAATAAATCACCTTGTCTTTGAAATAATTGCATATCCTGAATTAAGGAAATAAAAAACAAAAGGGAACAAACGGCACAATAAAAGAGTCACTAGTTATGTTGTAAATAATATGGCTGTGGAGATTTTTATAGCATAAACAATGTCTGCTTTTTTAGGTAAGAGACTTACTGAATTGCAAAGAAAATCACAAAAACATTTTTTTTTAGATAATTATTATCCTTGGTTGTCAACCTTGGCTCTGAACTGACCCAAACTTCTATGCCATAGTGTTTGCACGATTATGTCCAGTTCTCAAAAAGGAGAAGTTGACCAAATTGAAAAGGAATATTGCTGGCATTTAAGCAGCAACTAGAGTATGCAGTGTACTTGTAACGCTAGAGAAAGGAAACCACAGGACTTCATGACATCATTTTGCAAGGAACACAAACGGAACAAAGCCACTGAGTATTTTCCTTGAACAAAAAAGTCATCTTTGCCATGTCGCTTCATTAACTCAGTGTTATAACTGTACCTCTGTTGGTTTTGCTGAACATTTTGAAAGTTGATGGTAAAAAGATGTGTCCTAGCTTGACCTCAGGAAGGTTTAAGCTGTTGCTGTCTCTTAGCAGTCGTGTACAGCATCTCATTTGACTTCTGGTATAATGGCTGATAAACAAGTTAACATGCAGTATAAAGGAGTCCTGTGATTTATTGTTTAGCATTAGTTTTTGAAACAGTAAAGATTAATGAACTTTGTAAACTTAGTCTTCCTTTAGCTGCACACCTCTCTTTCCACAGGCAACTGAAAAAAAAGAATGAAATTGTTGTGTAAAGTTCAAGACAACGAATATGATTGATGGGATAAATAAGTATTGCTCTCTTATAATGCTGTCAAGTGCTTAATATGATATTTGATTTTCGACAGTTGCGCCTGTAGTGTCCCTACAGTACATGTAAGAAATAACATGTAAGAAGTTGATTAATGTCCCTGTATTGTTACAGTGCAAATTAAAGGTTGATCAAATACTGAAAGAAAAAAGGTAATTGTAACTCTCTGTTTAAACATCATTAGTATTTTTTAAAAAGGGGCTTCAGTGAGCAATCATGTTAGTTTGTGGGGGGGGGGGGGGGGGGGATTGGTCTTAGCATCACTAGTGTTCTTCAGCAGCTCAGTGTGTCAGCAGAGACTTGTTTTAACACAGCCGCTTTGTAAGTGACTATTCAAGGCAAGTCTGGAATTCACTGTTTTCACGTTCTGGAATGCAGGTAAACTCAAATACCAAAGTAAAGGAAGGTAATGTGCAAAACATCTTCATTCTCAAAACGTATTAAACTCATGTCATGATTCAGTAAGTACCGTACATGGAGAATTCTGATGAGATTTTTGTGGCTTTTATGTTTGTATGTGAATTTGAAAACAATCTACAAAGTTTTTAACCACTTTTGACACTTATGTTTCCTCCTCATAAATATGTGTCCTGCATGGTATTAGAATACTGAGTGGGCTCAAATATTTAAAAACAAAACTAATCTCTTGTCATTTCAACTGATTAATACCCTGGTCACACGTGTATCGGTTTCAGTTTAGAATAGACTTATCCTATATAACTTTCTGTCCAAACTCACTTTAACACTGGTACAAGACCGATACTATTGCGATATACCTGTCCACATTTAAAGTGGTTTATATTGATACACGTAATATTCTATTACAACTATACTCAACTCCACTGGTTTTCTATCGGGACTGGAGGAGATTTTCTATTGAGTCAATGGAGCACTGTCGGTTTGAGCTACTTCAAGCTTATTTTATCGATGTTTAATAATATAAAAAACTTGCGAAGTCTGTTTTACTCTTGCCCAGAGTGTCTTGACGAAAAACATAACCCATGGTAATGATGACATACTGTAATCTATACGAAAACTGAGGTTTTTTGGACGCAGTACCAGAGATGGCGCATGCGCAGAAAAGAGAGATGAGTGTTTCACACAGTACAGACCGGTGCAATTATAAAACTTGGATTTATTGGTATTAGCAGCGAGTTTTTAGTTTTTAACCATTGATTCAAATTATCCATTCTGTCCACACTTGCTCTGCTCAGAGTCATATCGCAACTGTACCGGTACGAAACTTGCTCTTGACTGGGTTTCGTATTGATAAGGTTATACCAGTACGACACTGTTAACAACTCCAGTGTGAACAGACGTTGCGATACTATTACACAATGATACCAGTATAAAAACAGGGCATTGCAGTACATTATTGACAGTACTGTGCTTTTCTGTTCGAAGACCCTTCAATATTTCACTATTTGTTTTGATGTGTCAGTCAGAGTGTAAAATATGCTATAGCTGCTTTGGGCAGCCTAAGTTTTGTAGTTCCCTTTTAATCTTACAAAACTAAAATTACAGCTGTAGCCTGTCGCTTTTCAAACACCATATGAAAGAAGAAGGAATCTACAGTATAGATGGCGAGTATTCAAATGGCGTCCAAATGGTCAAATGCATCTTGCAACAGCCTTTGAATCTCTAATTGTCTTCCGTCTTTATGTTAAGATAATCTGATGCCAGTCCAGTGCCCTGAAACCAAATACAATCTAGTGCAGAAAATGTCCAAATATGAACCTAACAACAAACTTGAATTCACTTTGAACTGAACTTCAGTTTGCTTGAATTGTCCCGAGGTAAAAAAAAAAAAAAGTCATCAGTGTGTCAATGCTATAGTAGCTGAGGCTGTGTGTTCTATAAAACAGCTGGATTTCATTATTTAAAATTTCAAGTATTTTTAGTCAAAGAATATTGCATTAATAAATCACTATGTGTTTTATGGAGGAATGGAAACAGTTGCCCCTTATGTAGATTTTTTTTTTAAATTTTATTTAGTGAGATAATTTGAAGTTTAACATTTATACCCAACCCTTGTATTACTGTTTGTATTGTCCTTTGTAAGGACAGTGAGAAATAAGTCCTGCATATATTACTATATGCATATATTCTATACTGTATGATCTAGGATCATCCTGATGTACAGTATTGTAAGTATGATTTGAGCTTAGTGAAAGTACAGTATTCTCCAAATATTACCCCTACAGTAGCTCCAGACAACAGTAGGTATTTTGAGTACAGTGTGGAGGACTTTCACATGGGATCATTACACTTGCCCCTCAATGATCCTTTGTGTGCAAACAAAATGTATAACATTGTCATTTCCAGTGATCAAAGCTCATACAGAAATGAACAGAGGGCTGAATGCCCACCACTTCAGCTATAGTCTTTTAGTCACCATTGGCAGGCAGTGTCATCTGGGAGATTGTGACTAGCCCATATAGTCTGTGGGAGTCACAAATACTGTCGGTGTGAGACTGGGGACTGTTTTTTGTGGCCAGAGAAGTTCACTTTCCTCTTTTCTGCAGTTTAAAAGTCGAATGTACAGAGTGAAATGTTTTTGATTATTTGTTAAGCATTAAAAGCAGGTTATTAATCAGTCCTACCAGAATGCCTGCGCTGGTATAAGTAGATCCACTGGCTTGGAGCATTCATGTTTTGACATGTTTAAATAGCCGTCCCTGCTGTAAAGTGAAATCATTCACCAGTTTTGGGAGAATAGTTTTACCAGGGCTTCCACAGTATTGTAGTCTCCAATGCTTTTGTAGGACATTTGAAGTCACCTGTTTCCCCAGGCAGGCACACAAGCTCTTCTTGTCCTACATACAGTAGTGCTTTTGATTGCTGTGTTACTGAAGGTCAAGCATTCTCTCATGTTGGGGAAATCAACATTGTCAGGCTCCTTTTGAAACTTGATGGTGGTGGCATGCAGCCCCTCCTGCATTACATTAGAAACCTCAGAACTTTCATCAACCTATCTGGAAGGTCAATTAGAGGTCACTGCCAAATGGCAGAAGACCACAGAACATTCAAATACTGTAGAATTTCTAGCAAATGGAGGAAAAAGTGAAACATTATTGAATGTAAAAAAAAAAAAAAAAAATCTGTAATTTTTAAGGTAGTTGACCTTGTCTGTGATGCATCAAATACCAGACAGTAAAGTCCTCCTATCGGGGCTCTATGTACACCTTTTCCAACTTTTATTATGAGGCTACTAAGACCCACCTTGGTACTTATTGTACATAAAGGCTATTTAAACTCATAGTGAAAACCTAGAGTCTTATTTATGCTTTTATCAACTGGATTAGGAGTCCTCAGTAAGGGGAGGGGTTAGTGTAATATTATTTTCTTATTTTCATTGTCACAAAAAACAACACCACCTGCCTCCTAGAACAGAACTGTTAATTGCCTGATCCTCTCTTGTCTCCGCGCAATGCCAGAAATAGGACATCAATTTTCTTACAATACATTTTCTTCTTCTATTCCTCCCACACAGTGCAGATTTAATGAGTCTGATACATTAGCATGCTGTCATTAATAATAAGGCACTGTTTAACATTTTACAGTAAGGGCTTCCAAATGTGTAGTGAATTGTAAGATAAATCATACAGCCTGATGGATTGTGTGTTTTTGAGCTAACTGGCGATGTTCACAGGAAATGGCGCAAACCAGGCTCACCGATCCTAAAAAGTACGAAAAGGAGAGTGCATTTTTATTTTTATTTTTTTTATTTTGTAGAAGAAACCTGTTGCCTTGATTGAATAATTTTAATCTAACCATTTCTGGACACCACTGTGAACTGTGAACTCTAATCCAGGTTACAGTTAATTTGTGAGCAACGTGAAGAGTAGACAGGCTTGATATTTGGTCAGGTAATCTGATGTCTAACCCAGCTCCTAAAATACATTGCAGGTTGTAAATGCATCGGATTGCCTGTAGGTAACTTTGTAGTAAAATTATGTGGTTCATGACTGATTTGTGTCTTTTTTTTTTTTGTTACTTTCAGGTATACAAAACTTGGATATGCTGGAAATACAGAACCACAGTTCATCGTTCCATCGTGTAAGTACATGTAGTATGATATTGCGTTTTCTTCAAGTCTGCTATCTTTCCAAGGTATAAACATACCCTGTGTGGTTTTCATGTTACTTGTTTAAGAATCCTAGGAGGGTTCTTGCAGGAGGCTGTGTGGTCCAGTGGTTAAAGAAACGGGCTTGTAACCAGGAGGTCCCAGGTTCAAATCCCACCTCAGCTACTGACTCATTGTGTGACCCTGAGCAAGTCACTTAACCTCCTTGTGCTCCGTCTTTCGGGTGAGACGTAATTGTAAGTGACTCTGCAGCTGATGCATAGTTCACACACCCTAGTCTCTGTAAGTCGCCTTGGATAAAGGCGTCTGCTAAATAAACAAATAATAATAATAATAATAATAATCCCGAGCGAGATGGATTTCTGCTGCTGCCACAAAAGGAGCAAAACTGTTGACTGTTGAAATTAGCAGGTATAGCAAACATCATCAGGGAATGCTCCGGACGACCTTAAACATGATAATGTAGGATCTTAGGGAGAGGTGGGGAAGCATAGTAAGGAGACTCGGGACAAAATAGTCAGGAAGCAACAAACAAAATTACGAGTTTTTTGTTTTGTTTAATCCACATTTGTAATTTGTTTTACTTCGGGATGTACACAATTGATTTATTTTGTATTTGCCTGCTTAGCATTTTTTTTTTTTCCTGGTATATAATCTTGTGTCGTGTTTTGGAATCGTTTTCATATGTCTCAAAGGTTTTGCAGTAATTAGCAGCGATGTTGTCAGTAAGAGCATTCGTGGACGGATGCCAAATCCAAACAATCTTTTAAAAACAAACTGCACATGTGTTTCCATGTACCTGACCAGCAGCCTTTGTATCTTTTTGGTTCTTGGTTTTATTGGTTCTAAATATAATATGTAGTCAAGCTCTGTACCTCATTTCTAAAAAAAAAAAAAAAAAAAAAAAGCCGTACCCCTGGGGAACTGTAGCTATCCCGTGTCTGTGGACCTTAGTAGTATTAAGGTAAAGCCTGAGTGAGTAGTGCTCTCCTCCTTATTGGGCAGGTTGAGACTTCCTAGGTGAGGCTTTTTCCTCCTGGATTTTTTGTTGCCTATGGCATGCTTGTTGGAAGAGGTGATTGTCAGGAGTGAGAAGGGAGGTCACCTGCTGATCTTCAGTGGTGAGGCGACATTCTAATCGGGTTAAAAAAAAAGCGGGGTAAAAAAAAATAAGAGAACGTGGTACTATGCTAATAAAGCTGACTCCTTCCGTTCCTCGCACAGCATATCTCGCACGTAAAGTCTTTCCACATTGTGAGTGTGTTAGTGTAAACTGAAGAGCAAATTCAGCCATATTAGCTGGGAGGTGGAGTTGTTTGCATTTTAAGTAATCTATTAACTGACTGTAAAGCTGTAGGTTCAGTCTTTTTTTTTTCTCTAGGAACATCAATCAACCCAGTGAAATGATATGTACTTGCCTATAATCTTGAACAAGGTACCAACACCGCCACCTAACATAAACTACCTGTATAATTTTGTTTTTCAGTGTAACATTTTAGTCTGATTTCTCATGGCTGTTTGTTGGACATAAAGAGAGCTTTGATATTTTGCCCATTTTTTTTCCTCCATGTGCTGATTCTCCATTAAATATTCCCTTCATTGCCTGCTGTGAATCCAAACCAAACCACTTCCTTTCTGGAAAAAAGAAAAGCAAACAATCAGCACTTCAGTAGAAGGTGCAGTGCTCTGCAGTCTGCTCCTCTGAACTCCATCTTGATGTTAATTTGAGTTATTTGTGACATGAGCTGAATTAAAGACACCTGGACACTGAGAAGAATATAGCACATCAGCAGTTCTGTGAACTTCCTGTCTCTCCAGATCCAGCCAATGTGCTGCAATCCTGCCTGGTGGGATGTAAAGCAAAGATTTCCTTTAGTGCTAATGTGCCGGAGTTTGTGGTGGTTTTGTAATACTGTTCATGGTGGCAGATTGGGATCATTTCCTGTTTTTCAATTCCAATTCAATTTTCAATTCCTTTTTAAAATCAATTCCCAATTCCAGTTCCTTCAAAGGACTTGGTATTTTAGAGACATAATAATTATTTGTGATTTGTTCAACTGCTTTTGTTTTTAAGCCGATTTAATTGACTAACATGTGACTTCAATTTTAAGTAATTTGTTGCCACAGCGAAAAGCTAATTTGAACAGAATACTGCACATTGCAATGTTGATCAATGGTGTCTTGGAATTGATTAAAGAGGAATGGGAATTAGAATTGGAATTCAGAATTGATTTTAAAATGGAATTGGAATTGGAATTGAAGAACAGGAATTGATCGACGTCTCAAATCTTGTTTCCTTGTGCAGTAAGTAAGATTCTAACCCAAGCTTCCAGAGGTGAAACTTAATCTTCTTGTTGCATTTCCTTATTTACTAAAGGTTTTGTCTTAAGAACCTGAAATGGCAACCAAAGCCAGATGTGCTGCTCGAACTTTTAAGGATGGGAAGATGATCTGTTTTAAAGGGTTACTAAAGCTAATTAAGCAAAAACAGGAAAAGATAATTAAGCGTTAGTGCCCGTCGATGATGGCTGTACCGTGTGATAGTTGACCTTGACGGGAGTTATGCATCCTGAGCTGAAGGCAACATCTAAGGACCAACTTCCACAATGAAAAAGTAAAAATAGCATTTAGAAATTGCATAATTCAACTTGCATAGTATGCAGTACAGAATGTTCAAGCAATAACACATTAAAAAAAAAAAAGAAACCTTCCTGAATTAATTTCAAGGTTGGTACAGGATCTCCTGAGTTTAGTTCAATCTTTCACTAGTAATAACGAACTGAAGCGTGTGCACTTTTAAACACTCTGAGTGCTCTTCAGCCTAACCAGTCAAACCAGACAATACTTTCAGATTCCCCTAGTACAGTACATGAGGATGCATTTCGATCTTCGGAAAATAAATGGTTAAAAAAGTGAAGATGAAAATAATTTCTTAATCAAACTTTGGGCGCTTACATTAAAACAGAACAGGCCCTTTAGTGGCAACTCCAAAACTGCATGAAAAGGAACAATCTTCCAGTCATTATTAACAACAGGAGGTACTTTCAGGGACTGACTGGACTGCATAAAACACTCCCTTGCTTTCGCTGCCAGGTTCATGTACTTGTGCACTTATGAGAGGAAGCAGAAAGATAAATTGATAGCACTTTAAATAATGTTTCCTTTATATCCGACCTTGAAGAATCAGAATATCTATTATGCATGTTGCTTTTTATGCAATATGGTATTTATACCCGTCTGATTGTGTGCCCATGTTTCTGCTTAACAGGTATTGCTATCAAAGAGTCAGCAAACATTGGAGACCAGGCACAGAGGAGGTTGATGAAAGGAGTGGATGATCTGGACTTTTTCATTGGGGATGAAGCAATAGACAAACCATCATATGCAACAAAGGTGAACGGCAGTTAAATTGTGCATAACATTGCTGATAAACAATATAGCATTATTACTTAAGTGTGCTTACAATCAGTACATTGAAAAGCCCTTTTGCTTTAGTATGTATACTTTTAACATAGTGTAATCTCTTTTGCATTCTAATAACTGCTACCTTTGTACACTATCCAAAAAAAAAAAAGAAAAACATAACGCACCAGGGTGTGCATCGGTCTCGCTCTTATCAGATGAGACTCCATCCAGACTGTATTGACATGAGAATACTGTTGAATTAAACCTGTTCTGTACCAGTATTTGAGCCATTACTACAGCAGAGGGCGCATTCAGGGTACAAGGTTTTTCAAATCACTACCATTTTGTGTTACTGCAGTGAATGACACAGATTCCACTTAAAGTTTTTTTGTGACAATGTTAAATATACATTTTCATTATTATTTTTTATTTTTTTAATTATAATCCATAGTATTGTCATAAGGTGTTTGTTAGCAGGTTTTTGGTAAGCTAATTAAACCATGTTCCCTCTTTTCTAACCAGTGGCCAATTCGTCACGGTATAGTTGAAGACTGGGATCTGATGGAAAGATTCATGGAACAGGTCATCTTTAAATACCTTAGGGCAGAACCAGAAGACCATTATTTTCTTTTGGTAAGTGATCAAAATACAGCAGAAATTTAATGGTTATGTCTTCCATCTACCAATGTTTTACTAGTTGAACAGCTGTGTATTTCTAATTTCGCATGCTTTTAAAAAACACATTAAAAGTTTGTGCAGTACTTCAAATTCATCGACAAGCAGGTGCTTATGTACTGTGATGCTTATTTTTCAGTTGTGTTTGTTTTAAAATTTCTGTGATGGCATCTGTGTTACTTTTTAACTCTTCACCTTATTTCTCCATACAGACTGAACCTCCATTAAATACTCCTGAAAACAGGGAATACACTGCAGAAATCATGTTTGAGTCCTTCAATGTCCCAGGCCTTTATATTGCTGTCCAGGTAAAAAAATAAATGTATTTGTAAATCTAGCACTGGCTTTTATCTTTTCTTGTACTCTCTCCTCTATAGGAATTTAAAAGACTGATACTATTTTAAAATCTGCTTTCTTATGATTTTTAACAACATTGTTACCAAAAACCTTGGCTGGCACTCATTTTAATTGCCATTTGCAGAGGAAATGTATGTTTATGTATACATAAAAAGCAACACACTATCCATTAGATTCTTATTGGAGAAATGTGTGCCCTTTCAAAGTTGATCGTAAATGGATTTGTCAAGGTTGCAGATGCATTTAGGTGAGCAATGCAGTCCTTTTTTTTATTTTATTTTTTATTCCATGTCAACTGTTTGCCAAACACTAATTTATGTACCTAACTAGAGACAGACACACTCTGTACACATTACTCATGTAATGAAAAGGGAAAGTTGTGCATATTATACACGAAATGTGACCTTTACTCAATTTTAAACATTTACAGTGCTTTCGTCTTTGCAACTAAACTTTCCTAAAAGGATTGTGTTTTTTGTTTGTTTCTTAGGCTGTCCTCGCCTTAGCTGCCTCTTGGACATCAAGACAAGTAGGAGAGAGAACGCTGACCGGAACAGTAATAGACAGTGGAGATGGGGTCACTCATGTCATCCCAGTAGTAAGTACCCCCCTCCTTTATTGGTCCCTGAATAAACAGCATGGTCCAGTCACACTGGCTTTGTTTGGACATTTCATAAGATCAAAATTGGATTTGGGTTGATTTGTATGAAGGCTCTAAACAAACATAGCTGTCTTCAAAGTTTGTTTTAATCAAAACAAAATTAGTTTGGTCTTTTTCAGTGGAGTCAGTTAAGAGATGTGGAAGCAAGATCTTTTGCACTGATGTATATGTATATTTCCGTACATTGTTTTGAGCATAGAGGAACAATTTGCCAATCGCTAGTGCAGTAACACTGCAAAAAGTGACACTTGAAATACGCCGTACAATATTTTATTTTTCCTTCACCTTCCAGTCGGGAAAATGAGAAGGTGCAAACCGAACCATTCACTGTGCAGTATTTGTTTCTCTTAGCCTTTTTTCTAGACTCATGACAACACACTATTCCAGGCTGTTCTCTGTTTTTGTAGTTAGCAGTAACGTGTCATGTTTCCTGGCAGACTCCAAATTATATCATATATGGAAATATGACTTTGCTCACTTGAGGGTAAACAACCACCTCCAGAAGAGCCCAAGTTGTTCTTATACACAGTGGGATTTGTGAATGGCAAAGTTATTGTAGAAGATTGTTTTTTCTGTCTTTGGGCAGCTCATTCTCCGCTGTAATGTTTTCCAGGGTTTGTACCATTTATACAGTCTTTGGCTAAATGTATTTGCTTACGATTGTAAGTCGCCCTGGATAAGGGCGTCTGCTAAGAAATAAATAATAATAATAATAATAAACAACAGATTAAAACAAGCCTTTTGTGGCAAATACTGTAATGTACATTCAGTATTTGTAATGTACATTCACACACTTGGGGGGGAAAAATGCTCAATAGCTTTACATATTAGCTTTAGATAGAGACACGAGGTGTGTGTCTCAGAGTGAATTGAGAGATTTTTGTTCAATTTAAAGTACAAAAAAAAAAAATCACCAAATATTTGGTCTGATCTTTTCAAATGGTGCAATATTGATCTGGGCTTGAAGAAAGTAAAGCGAATGCAGCATTAAACTTTCTGATTAACAAAAGGATTGTGTCGAAAATATTGTTCAGTCCTAACCCACAGTCACCGTGATCTCTACACAGTACCAACTATTAGCTGCAGCTATTTCAGTTCTAGCAACTGCTCTACAGCTTCTCCAAATGCGTGATGTCATTTCTTAAAGGGTTGATTAGAAAACAGAAAGGAGACCCTTTTTTTACTGTTTTCTCAGATTCTGAAAAGACAAGTCATACTTGCTGAAATTGTACCCATATGCTGGAGAATACAGAATAGAAGTTCTGAGTTGATTTAAAATGTTGTTTTTAATTAAATTATTTATATATAAATAAAGGCTTAATGGAAGCAAGTGCAGCAGCTGCTTCTTTGTGGGTGGAGTATATGTTGTGGTATGGAACTGCTAATTCTAGACGTGTTAAAACTATAGCCAACTGTATGGTACTTTTATATTATGAGCTTCAAGGTATTAATTAATTGTTTCTTTTTGTACTTCTGCGTTCTCTCTCTGCAAGTGTGAAAACGTTGAAGAAATGTGTGCAGCATTTCAATGAGTAATGCACGGCTTCCGTTGCCTTCGTGGTTTTGGGTAGCTCCGCCTCAAGTCTTATAGTTGTAGTTTTGCAGAATTGATGCGTTAGAAAAATGTCTTTGTTGTTGACTTTGCTGTGTCACATCCTAAAGTGGTTTTCCTGCACTTTTTTAATATACACTTCAGCTAAAATGTGTATTTTCAAATACTGAATTCATATCACAGTGTTGGAATTACAAAATATGTGAGATTATCAACAAAAAAAAGCAGAGAGCGAGCATGAAAACCTAATTTTAGACTATCGTGAGAAGAAAAAGGAGTGTTCCTTAATTCAGTCCATCTGGGTACTGTCATCTTTACAGTGTCTGGGCAGGTTATGAGTTCCTGTGGCTTGAACAAACAGCTGTGCTTAAATCCTTGAGCACTGATTCTACAAACTCTTACTTCATTATGTACTATACAAAGACAGTGAGATTGCTGTTTATCTGAAAAGTAACTTGGTGTTATGGTTGTTGGACAACAAAAAATTATATGGTATCATTCATTGTCAGGTATATAAACCGAAACAGAGTAAAACTGATTAAAAAAAAAAAAAAAAAAAAGAAAAAACACACGTGATCAGTGCTTAGCCGAACCAGAGATTGTGGAGAAACTGACTGAGAACTGCTGGTTTTGTAAGGGCAGGGGGTCCCCCTAGTGGACAAAGGGTGGTATAACTAAGCATTATTTTCATTATACTGAACATCTTTTCACAGTCAAAGGGCAATAGTCACAAAGCCTCTGTTTCTAGCAAATAGTTTCCTTAGAACAATTTGGTGATATTAATAGTGGTATATTACTAAATTTAAAGGTACAATTAGCACGCCTTTAAACATATTGCCCCTCATCACTGCTTTCTCAGTAGCCCCTGATCATTTTGTTCTGTATCTTTTTCGTCTGGTTTCACAGACCCTGAATAGCACTTCTGGTTCATTGAAGGTTCTGTTTCCCTTTTGTAGTTTGATACCTGCAATAATGAATTTGTGAGGGTTTTCTTTATCTAAATCTGTTTTCAACCCTGTTCTTTAACAGTTTACAAAGGATGAAAGGCGACAGCATTATAACATGCGGTGGTGAAGTTGCACAAATTTTGTTTGTGAAACACGAGTTTCTTTAACTTTTCATTTCCGCTTGTTCTTGTAGGCTGAAGGCTACGTGATTGGCAGCTGCATAAAACACATTCCGATTGCTGGGCGTGACATCACATATTTTACCCAGCAGCTTCTAAGAGAAAGAGAGGTGGGAATCCCTCCTGAGCAGTCCCTAGAAACTGCTAAAGCAGTTAAGGTAAGTCTACTTGCATGTCTTATTACATTATAAACCCTGTTCATGATTCATTGCAGGCACACCAGTCCCTGATTGCATTAAAGGACACTTCTCATGTAAGGCTGTGATGGTACAGCAAACGTTCCCAAGCTGAGGTCCAGAAGTAATCCCAGGACCCTGAGTCATTAGTCATTAGTCTGTATTAACAAGCTCTGTGTCTACCCTAGTTTCTGTCTCTCCATCTAGCCCAAAGATTATGAAATATTTCTCATGCTACAATTCTCTGTCGCTGCAAACAACACAATATAGTTTGCAATAGTGTCCGCACCAGTGCTTGAATAGTTTGCACATAAAAACAGATATGTTTTTGGTCCCAGGCTAGTAATGGTTGGTGATCCCCATCTTTTAAAAAAATTAATAAATAAATAATAATAAAAAAATAAAAAAATAAAAAAAAAATGTTGTGAGCAATTCTCAAACTTTATTAAAGCATATTATAACATAATTATAAACTCATTGTAAACTGTTAACATATTAATGCACAAATGTTTTTTTTTCTTTTTTGTTTCTAAAATGAATTTGGTGGGTATGTTTAGGTCACATATCGATAACAGAAACACTACAGAGGTACAAAATACAGAAATGAAATGCTATTTTTTCAGTTTATAAAATTCAGATTTTTAGCAATGGGGGGGGAGGGATTATTTGTAAAGCAGTTATTTTTTTGGTGAATTTGCTGTCCCTAACTAATAAAAGCTCTTCTCAGTTTGTACCAGCAGGTGTCACTATTTGTATTTGAACTTTATCAGACAGTTGTACAGGTTGCATGTTTGCCTCTTTTTATAAACTACTATGATTTCAAATTCAGTCTTGTTCTTTTTTTTTTTTTCAGGAGCGTTTCAGCTATGTTTGCCCTGATTTAGTAAAAGAGTTCAGCAAGTATGACACAGATGGTTCAAAATGGATCAAGCAGTACACTGGTATAAATTCTATTAGCAAGAAAGAGTTCACCATTGATGTAGGCTATGAGAGGTTCCTGGGACCAGAGATCTTCTTCCATCCTGAGGTAATGCTTTCACACACACACACATTAAAAACAAAAAGACACAAAAATCATATTTCTGAACACAGGATATCCATACTTTTTTTTTTTTTTTTTTTTTTTTTTCTCCCTAGTTTGCCAACCCTGATTTCACACAGCCCATCTCGGAGGTAGTAGATGAAGTTATTCAGAACTGCCCCATTGATGTGAGGCGTCCTCTTTATAAGGTAAGTAAAAATCTGGAAATTTTGTTATTTTTTTCCAATGTTATATTTGATTTAACGAGCTGTTGTGCTTTGTGGGTTTAAAATATTGGTGTGCACAAATGCTGTTTTATCTATGTATATTATGATTAAAATCTGTGCTATTTTCCTTTTATAGAACATTGTTCTTTCTGGAGGATCGACCATGTTCAGGGACTTTGGGCGCCGTATGCAGAGAGACTTGAAGAGGACTGTAGATGCCAGGCTGAAACTTAGTGAAGAGCTAAGTGGTGGAAAACTAAAGGTACGTTTTTGACAATTACTTACCTTGATATGTTTCTGTACAACCGTCTCCTTCAAGAGACGAGACCCCCCCCCCCCCCCCCCCAAAAAAAGGAGCTGGATCACGAAGGTAATGACCCAGATTCTGTCCTGTTACGAGCCGACCCAAGAATCCACAGGGCTGCAGAGGGTGTGGAGGAATTGAGTCGAAATTGAATTGAAACCCAGGGAAATCAAACATGCAGAGAATCTTCTGATTAAAGAGGGCAATTAGGCAGATTGGGTGATTGATTTTAAGACTGTGTCCCTGTCGAGGCTCCAGAATCATGCATAGCATAAATATTGAGATATTCCTTTGCATGTTTCTTTCGGGGCTGAATATATGCATAATAGATTTGTAATCCTTTGTCTGTCTGCTTTTAAATTGTAATTCGAGGCATGTTTTTGCATTTCTTTTGACAGCCAAAGCCCATCGACGTGCAGGTTATAACTCATCATATGCAGAGATATGCTGTCTGGTTTGGAGGCTCCATGTTAGCTTCAACTGTAAGTACTTTTACAAACATCTATATAAACACATGAACCTTTTGAAGACATGCCAACAATTGGAACCAATGCTTCATGTATCTGTGACCAAGGTAATCCTGAACCACATGCAGAGCATTATTCCTTTTGCAGACAGCTGGCTATCTGGTAAATGTTTATATTTGAAATGGCTATATTTGGTAAATGTTCATTATTTGTTTGTATGAATGAAGCTAGTTTTATAAAATGCACCTCATTTGCACCTAGATGTTCAAATAAAGAGTTCTCATTTACACGGAATCCAGTGTTATACTCAGGAATGTTTTTTATAATGCAAAGAAAAAAAAAAAGGTTCCCATACAATACACTTTATTTAAATTGCATTTCTTTAGTACTCTCATACCAAGCATGACAATGCTGAATGTCTGAATGTTTGTATTTTTCTTGCAGCCTGAGTTCTACCAAGTTTGCCACACCAAAAAAGATTACGAGGAGATTGGGCCCAGCATCTGTCGTCACAACCCTGTGTTTGGAGTCATGTCTTAAAGCTGACCTCGGTTATTTCAGGACTGACTGGGGGTGTGCTCTGATTACCTATACTGTCTGGATGGCTGCAATTGTTGAAAAATTAAAGAAAGATTATAGATTAAAAGACCAAACACCAATCAGGCCGTAAATGTGTCTTTTTAAAAAATAAAAATAAAAAAATATGAGGGAAATAGTACGAAGCCAAAATAATTTGAGTTTAATTTTCCTATCTGCTGAGCATTGTGAAAAGTTTTGTTATAAAACTCTGTAATGGTTTTAGAATTTATTGTGCCCTGATTTTTTTGTTTTTTTTGTATGTTGATAAGAGATCCAGATATCGACAGGATTTGAATAGGTTTAGACATCAGCTCTGTTATACTTAAATTGTACTCTTTTATGTGTACAAGGCAAGAGCTTGTTTATATTTCATACAAAGTTTTTATATATAATGTTGGGAAAGTAAAAAAGATAACTAATAATAGTTAAAAAAAATCAGTGACATCCTAACTAGTAGTTTCCCAAAGGAAACTGTGCATATCACAGAATCGTCTCTCGTCTGATCGTGTTAGTCCAGTCTATTCCACAGTGACCAATTTTCTTGGTTCCTGATTTTATACACGGTCACTCTGCAAACTGCTTTGGTAATGGACCTCTTCTCAAACTAACTGATGCCTGCTAGTGCTTTCTGATTACTCAATGCATTCTATTTCCCGCTACAAAAAAAAAAAATAATAATGACTGTTGGACCAGTATTGTAGGCTTTTTTTGATTTAAGTACCAAATAATTCCAGTGATCAAATTGGTGTATTTAATGCCTAGCAACATTCCAATAAAGGCACACATTTCTTTCTATGTTTTTGTCTGAGCATTTATTGTCTGAGCATAAAGGCAACAAAATATATAATGTTGTTAAACAGTTACAATTCCACTGTAATTCAGCCTATGTCCAATGGAAAATGGTTGTATATATGCAGTTTTAAAGTTGGTGGTGCTCACAGATTGATGGTCGTTGAGAGTGTTGAGGTACTTGGCTGTATCCTCTTTTTACTTTAAGTAATTTTGAAATGCATTTGAAATGTGTTTGTTATGTATTTTTAAAGACGCAACACATCATCCAGTTTTTAGAGGCTAGCAAGATATTTCAGTTTTTTATTTTTCTTAAAAATATTTCCGAACATAAAACCAATGTCACCTTACAGTAATTGATTTTGAGTTTCAGTGTTTTAAAATAAAATATCAAACAGACCGAAATTTCAATGTACCATTTGTAATTCAGTAATATGAGAGAATTGGTCAGGGGTCTGAATACTTTTGCAAGGCACTGTGTATATATATATATATATATATATATATATATATATATATATATATATATATATATATATATATATATAGAGACATATTATATATATATATATATATATATATATATATATATATCTGCTAAAGTCTTAACTCTTCCACCAACTACAGGTATATCTGTAGTTTTAGTACAAGCACTCTTCCTCCCACCACCACTAACCTGCATGTTGATGAGATACTCTTAATCAAAGTACCATGTGTTTCTTTCCTTTTTATTTCTAATGTTATGGTGCTTTTCCAAAGTTTGGTTCCATTCCAATTCTAACTGATTAAGTGGTTCAGGACCCAGTCAGTAAGGGTGGGTTAATCGTTTCAGTTTAATAAGAATAATAATGGTTGGAAGGGACAACTCCTCCTATAAACTTTTAGTCTCTAAAGTAGTTTTTCCTATCCACCGAATCTTAACCTATAATGCCAGCTTTGACTGATAAGAGAATACAATCCAGGGTTCATCTGGGATTAAATTGAAATTGGCTCTGAATTATTCGATTATTTTTTTTTCATTTGCCCTCCTTCCATTTTTGGCTGCATAATCTCTTTCCATTCATGCGATGCAACTAAATAGCCTTTTTTTTCTGCACTGCAGAGAAATTAAGATGGCCACCACAGAACGTAGTGACCTGCTGGGGTTTTATTTTCCATACTTTGTGTTCTCCTGTACGAGACCTTGGGCTTCTGCATGCAGTTTTTTTGAAAGAGGAACATTTAAAATGTTCTCTTTTAAAAAAAAAAAAAAGGTTTTGAATGTCGTTTTCAGCTGTAATTGGTTAGACATAATGGGCTGAAAGCTTTATGCTTTCATATTCCAATTTGGAATGTATTATAAATGCATGAGTGACGGGGTGTACAATGTTACCGCTGTCAGAGCTCTAGGATTACAGTCTTTTGAATAGAGAATTTATACAAGATCCATCATACCAATTTAAAGTTGAAGAGGCATACAGAATCTGTTTTTTAACAAGAAATGGGGATTTTCTTTTTATTGAACAACATCTTGTAGATTACATTTTAACAGAAGACAAAAGGAATTATTTGACATCCCATTATAGTTGGCAGAGCCTCAGAGATAAATATTGAGAATGTTGAATATGTAATGTGGAAACTAGATAAGATAAATAGGGTGTAAGCAGAAACGGATTCTGCAGAAATACATAAGTGGAGGCGGCTAAATGGGCTGCTATGGTAATAATGTGATGAGTCCAGAAAAGAGATTTGCCTTATCAGACCTGACAGTACTTTCCTCTCGACTTGTATTTGTTTCGAAGGCAGTTTAATGGTTTCATTTATATAATGTAATGGTTTCAATTATATAATATAATGTCTTTCAGTGCCGTCTGATTCCTTTCACAGGCATCCAGTTTCTACTAGCTGTGTAAAAGGCAGGTCAATGAGGGCTACTGAGTATGGTAATTACAATACTTTGAGGCACCGACTGGGGGTACTGGAAGCCAAGCGTAAAATTCAAGTACCTTTGAGAAACCAATTGGGGGTACTGGAAGCCAAGAGTAAAATTCTAAAGTTCAAGGGAAAGGGAATTTATTATGGAGGCTACAGAAATGCTGGTGGAAAAGAAGCTGAATGGCATCTCAGGAGGACAATGCCTCAGACTAAATGTGAGGAAGAGGAATCATCAAAAACCAGAGAAGGGATTATGGGAGGCAGCAGCAGCAGTTTCAATAAATCATGACCCCACTGTTTGTTTTTGGAAAGCAGCGGCTCAAAGCAAAGCAGTGGGCGGAAAAAATACAGTAAAACTGCGTGATGTGGTAGGATGTATGAGGAAAGAGTGCTTTCGTTTATAAAACACACAAAACATTCTTTTAATTACTCCTGAGTTTAAAACTTTATGTAAAGACATGTTCTAAATGTAATAATAATAATATTTGCAATCTAAGTACCACAGCCCAAGTCAGACAGCCATATACATATCCAAGCCCAAATACAGCTGGTTTCACAGATCTTAAGGTAATCCTAGTGCTTAAGCCGATAGAGATGAATTGCTGGTTTCACAGACCCTGGTTATTACTAATCTTGGACTAATTAATATTATTTTTGGTAAAGTACTCCAAGACTAGTACTAATCGGGGTCTATGAAACTAGCTGGCAGAGTAAATATAAATGTAGCAATTTGACTGGTGTGATAGATATAAATTTTTTTTCTTGTTATGAAGTGTGGTTCACATCTGGTTTCAAATGCCCTGTTTTCTGCTCCTTATAGGCACATATTTCTGTTTTTCCATCTTCAGCTATATAATTGAAACAATTTGTGAAACTGGGAGCTGCTGGAGCTTTATCCACTTTTGCAGTCTAATGCTGTTTAATACTATACAAAGAACTTACACTCTAGGAGAACTTCATTTGTAGAAATATTGAAGTAGATAATTGCATATTATTTCAAGTTATATAAAGTGTTACATATGTTTAGGTACATGCAGGTAGATGGGTAACTTATATAAACATTTGTCCTAAATGTCATAAGTATTGGACACAAACAAAAAATATCAAATTTATTAAAAAGTCAGTTAGTTTCATCAGAATTAAATAGACAGACATACTACTTAGTGGCCTGAAAATGTTTAATTGCCCAAATAAGCCACCAGGTGGACCATTTCTGCAAATAAAGGAATGCCTTTACTCTGCATGGAGTAAACTACAGTACATACAGCAACAAAGTGGTTTATACAGCTTCATGCATAGAGAAATAAATCCAATACTGTTTCTCAACAGCATATGCACTGGTAAATATTAATTGATTTGCCAGAAAGTATCCTATAGTTTCCTTATTCCGGACGATGTATTTATTAAGACATATAACTAGCTAAATGTCTGTTTGTCTATAAAATACAAACCATTTCCATCAGTCCCAATATATATGAAAATAGCCTTATAGGAGTCAGTGAAGTCTAATCTATTTCTTATTTGGTCCATTCACTTAGGGGATTACTTCAAATAAGAACAGTACTTTGCTTATTAAAAAGCAGAAAAAACCCTTTACTGCTGTCTCTCTGAGGCTTATGCAGGAAGATTCTAAATGAACATTAATTGCACAGTCACAGAAGACCTCTTGCCCTGCAATAATTGTATTAGTTCATGAAACTATACTATATTTTAGCATTTTAAGTGCCAGGGAGAAAACCACCTCTTTTATGTCAGAGTCAGAACGTGTCCTTAGTCGATATATATCATCTTATCATCAGTGAGGTAACTAAAACAGGCAACACCCCATTCATACCTGAACACCTAGAATGAATTAAAGCTGAGCACAGACATTCTTTACCAATTGCCTTCATAGTGAAGAAGGAAGCTAGCAGAGAGGAGATTCTTTCCTATGGTCCACACCAAATAAGCAATTTTATAGGGAACTTCAATCTGGTAGCCTGTTGTTGCAGAATCGATCCCATTTAAGCCAACACATATTTTTATTGTATGTATTTATTTGCATTACGTTTGTTTTAGAATAGTCAGGAAAAATGGATTTGGTAACATATACACTCTCATAGATGAAATACAAGTGGTGTAAATCGGACATATTAGACAGGATCTAAAAAGCGTTTAAACAATTGAAAGTTTTCAATACAATTCCTTCACTGAGGTGCAAAGCACCCCTGAAAGAAAACGGCATTTTATTCTGTGACCCCATCGATGATGTTGGTAGCACATACAGTGATTGATAGCAAGGATTTATATGTCCCCCAAAAGAGTTTTCACAGCTGAAAATGTAATTGAGTTGGGGATTTATCTGTCAATCTGGGTGCAGTAGCAGATTTCGGTTCTGTAATCTCCATCAAGTGTGCTAATCATTGAGTTCTGTTGCAGTATCCCTTGACATTTCACATGGCTGATGGTGCAGTGTAGCCATTGTTCCTCTTTGAACCACACATATTAAAGCAAGACTTTCCAGACAATTATCTTGTGCTTGCTACCTTGCATTTCTACTCGTTTTATTAAGATATTTTTAGTGGTCATGTTGATAGACACTGGTGAGTGCAAACGAAAAGAGAGAAACCTAATGGATGACACAAGCTAGATATGTGACACACACAAAAATAACCTAATAGCACTGTTTAACCTTATTTGTTTAGTCCAGTGCAACCAATGCAGCAGAACAATCTTACTCAGAACATCTGCAATATACAAGTTGCCAGAAACTGATTCTATGGTAGCTACATGTGTATTATATGTGGTATTCACAAGTTACCTGTTACATGTTTTGGTACTTACCTGTTCAAAAGCCGCTCTCCTTCTCCCTCTCTTTCACTCCTCTTCTAGACACCTACATGTATATATCCTCATTTAATAGTGATGTATCTGAGTAGACAGATATTGAGCACCTGTAGTTAAGTAACTTCATTTTGAAATATTTATTTGCTTCATAGCAGACACTTTGAAAGTGCTTGTTCGTTGTTTAATATTAGTTCCACATGGGGGTGTCAGTAATATTTGTTTTAATATTTGTTTTTCAAATTCATATTTAGTTTTTAACCCTAGTTTGTGCTGATTTTGCATTGGTATGGCTTAGCTAAAGATACAAACACAATGTTGTCTGAGTGAGGCTGTCTCACTAACTGTCACTCTAGGACCATGGCTTCCCTTTGCAACCTCTGCCAGGACCTTGGGAGTCATTTTTGTCATGCTGTGGTCATTTATTGACTCCCATCTGGCAGTTATATACAGAGCACGAGGTACTTATCCATGCCTTTATTACCTCCAGGGTTTATTACATAGATTCCCTTTGAGGTTCCCCTGACAGCTGCTGTTATGAAACTGCATGTTCCAGAATGTTGGCGTACAGGCCTGCCCTGGTCCTCAAGCCATATAACACAACGCTTCAAGCAGTACACTGGTTTCAGCTTTGGAAGACCTTTAAGATTGTACTATTGAAAAGGCTCTGCAGGGTCTTACATGGTCGGTTCCAGCTTGAACCTCATGGCCATCAACCTTTGTTATTTTGGTTGACCCATTCCAAAAATAGAAGTTCATTGTTTACTGCTTTTTAATGCCTAGCTACTGTACTTGAGATGCTAGACATGGACAATATACATACCTACATATCTAGTACCCAAGTGGATACTTAACACAATGGACAGAATGTTTACAGCATAAACAAATACACAAAGGTAATCTCTCTCTCTCTCTCTCTCTCTCTCTCTATGTATATATATATGTATATAGATAGATAGATAGATAGATAGATAGATAGATAGAAGTCTTGAAGGCATTCATGCACAGCAAAGCTTTTTCCTATACTTTGCTTGACGACACTCGTAGAGACAAGGTATATCTTGGTTTTGTTGCTATTGCTGATAATGGTGTTGTTTGCTAAAGGTTCTGTACTAAGATTTTTTTGAATATTGCTGGTTCTGTACACAGTCTACAAAGTTACCAAAGGCATGTTTGCCAAGATATTACAAAACTGTCAATTATGTTAAAATAAAGGGGAAAGGATTATTTATTTATTTATTAAATATGAAAGCAATAACATTGGGGGCAAAGTGTATATACAGTTTGATTAAATCAGAATAAACAGCACACTAACAGACATAGGCTTCAGGCAGCTGTCAGTGAAGCTTCAGTGAAGCTTTTCTTTTACACTTTGAAATCGAAAGTGTTGGTTTATTATTGTCTTCTAATATCTAGCTGCTTTGTATTCTGCTCTGCATGGGTAACACACTGGAGTTTTAGGCTACAGTATTTGCGGCTTGACGCTGTTTTACAGGAACTTGCTGATTAAGACAAGGGTCTCAATCTGGAATTGCACTGCATCACCCAACACTGCCCAGGACAACAGGATTAAAAGATTGTAGACGCCGGTCACAGACTATCTGACAATTTGTGAAACTCAATCCATATCAGCTTCTCTGTCTTGCTGTTGGTTAAGTTCGATCTTGACATGCATGCAATCCATTGCTCCAATGATTCCTGGCATTCTGGTGTTACAGTGAAGTACAGTGTGGATGGCCTGTGCTTTGTCTTTATTAGGCATTCAGATGCTTTTCTGCAATCACCTACCATTCTTGAGGAACAATCCTGCCCAGCACACTTTCATGTATTGTACATCAATCAAGCCTCCTCACAACGAAAAGCACAAAGTAATCAATACCTGCATATTTAAAGAAAGAAAGAATAGTCTTGCTTTTGGGAAATCTGCAATGCAATCGATCTTACTGCATGGACTGCTTAAAGTTGTTTTCTCCTACAAAACCCAGTGGTCATGCGTGACAACCATAACGCTGAATGAAAATTGAATGTAAAATAAAGAGGTCCCATTCTGAAAAAGCTGATTTTCAAATCAGTACAGTAATTATTCAGAGTCTTATCATAAATAAATATAAATAAATTATAAAAAGCAAAATAGTAAAATAACAGAGACAAATACTATACTTGAAAGTACACTACTATAATTTGCTGTTTCTGAAAAGGTTACTCACTCAAGATGACTGGTTCTCTGTCTAAAACTGAATGTCATACTCATAGCAATTACACACAAGAAAGAGCTTTCCAATAGAAAAATAATCTGCTCTCTTTTTTATCTTGACCTCCAGAACAGACGTGTGGTAGACCAGCACACACTTAATATTCCTGTGGATTGAGCCGTCCTCATTTTCATAGCAACCCGGAATTAAATGACATTTCAAATTCAAATAAAAACATAAGCAATAGAGGTATTTTAGAAGAGAAAACAATGAGCCTGACAAGCAGAGAAATGCAATTATATTGGAAATATACACATGGTATGGATGGAAAGTGGTGCTGATTACACAGAAGCCACGCAAGGGACATATTTGAACTGAAACAATTGTATATAGCTGAAGCTATTACAGTGGGCAATTCTATAAAGTGACAGATATTTCTATTACAAGATGTTATCACAAAGTGGCTAACACAATTTACTGGTTGAGTGAGTAACTTAGAATTTTATAAAGTGTCTGTTCTGGCTGATTGTTTAATAAAATGGATAGGCGCTTGGTCGATTTTCTCCAGCATGCTGTTGTACAATAGAAGCATCATGGAATGGCACGGTGGGAAACAGTCCTGCTTTTAGGAGTGTACACTGCAGAGCTCACCTGAACAGCACGGTGAATACATTAGGCTCAGTGGAGCGGAGTGGGGGAGTTATGATAGGAACAAATTGGTGGACAAGAATGGCAACAATGTAAGTCAAAAGTAAATCTGAGTTTTCTCCAGGTGCCCATAGACAGATCCAACACTGCAGGAACTTAGACAGAACATTGTCTTTGGCTTTGCCAAGCTTGGAATAGAAATAATGATAAAGCCAGGACTCCATCAACCCAGAGCATGCCAGCTAGTCCAGTATGTCAATATTATAATACATACTGTATATAATTTCCAGGGCACTCTTGGGAAGGAGGTTTCAGTCTCAGCAGGCTTTTACCAGCACATGTATTCATTACAAAAACGTGTAGGATGCACACAAAAGAAAAGAGCTGGTTGTCCTTGGGTGTTCTGGTCCTTTATGCTAAAGACTCCCATTGAGTGCTGTGTCTTGGTTCTGTAAAGGGATGCTAATTAACCATTTTAGCTACATGACAGCATATATTTTAAGTCACTTAAAAGCATTAACAATAGCTAGCAAGCATGCCTCATGCTGCCAGTATGAAGAACTGGAGTGTATGAAAATCAAATCGGAAAGTTGTTCACATCACTTAAGTGCAGGTCTGATATTTCTTATCTGGGTTTTAAACTCTAGTTATCTTGCTTCATGACAGAATCAGGAGCTACTTCTTAACTGCAAATGTATAACTTGCAGAGAGTTAATCAAAAATATCTACCTGCTAGACCTATTTCCATCAATGCGTGCCAAGCCCCTGACTCAAGGGGGGAAAGGGAAATGCAACACTATCCAACTACTCCCAATGCAGATTGCTGCTGAGAACAAATATAAAAAGGGGGGGACAGGTAAATTAGGGAAATTAGTAGTGGGTGGTTCATAACTTCGGCAAACATCCCAAAAAGTTGTTAATTTTAGCAGCTCTCCAAACTACACTAGTGAGTCACAATGTCAAATAATCTCTCCTGATTGGCCAAAGACAAAGTGTTTCTGCTTCCTAGTGTATGCTGGACTTAATTCCAGTCTAATATTCAGCCTAAATTACAACATGATATTCAACATTTTATAAATAGGAAATCCAGTACAGTAATTATTCACAAAAGTAATATTTAGCAGGGTTAAGATGTACTGCTTAAACCTTTTCAATGACATGGCAAACAAATAGATTAATCCCCTGCTGTGCCAACATATGTCACAAATAAATACATAAGCTATCATCTGGTTAAAATAACAATTAAAAAACAGCAATTATAGATGATGGTTTATTTTTAATTTCCACAGAACTAAAGTTTATCTTTCTGTAGTGTTTATGCTGCAAAAGTAAAAGCTGTCTAAGTCAACAAAAATCCTTCCACCCTAAATCAGTTGCTGTTGAGTCATTTATAACAATAGCTGCTCCGACACAGCGGCAATGCGCTACTTTACAATCCATCTAAGCTGTCTACACCCTCTTTCTTTCCTTGTCACTAAACATTGACTGTTTGTCAGTTGTATTGTGTTTAGACCTTTTCAAGGTCAATATTATTCTGGTCTTATTTGTATTTTTTTTTGCCAGTAGCAAAATTGGAAACAGAAGTGTACATGATTTGTGGTACAAAGGCTCATCAAGAGTTTTTAGATGCTTCTTGGAAAAATGCATCATTTTGTTAATGCAAAGCTTGTGAGGAAAAAAAACTAAACTGATTATTTTTTATTCTATTTTAGCAAAGACTAATTTAAAAGAGGCATTGAAAAAGATTTATAATTGAAACATTTGACATTGAATAAGGTTTATTTTAGTATTTCTAAATTTAGTCTTGATCAATATGATTGTGCATGCTCTATTAAGTTAGGAACAGTTAATTTGTATGTACTTAACATTTTTCTTTATATTTTTATATAAAAAATATATAGTCTGTCTAATCAGATTAATTGTTTAGATTAATTTATGTATTATTCCTAACATTACAAATAATGACATTGATTTACCCCCACAATACTTTCCTCAGAAACAAGTGAATTATTACAAGCCATCAAGTTGCAATTCATTTCTCCTTTCCTTGATTTTGCTTTTGGCATGAGAAGTGTTTTCTTTTCATCAGTCTAAATTGCAGCAATCACTAATAAAGAATTTACAGTTCGCTGAGCACTTTTATATCTCTTGTTACGCCCCTGAATCAACAAGAAAGGCCTTTTGTTTAAACGCTGAGGTGATTTAAAACCTTGCATTTCATTTCCTAGGTAATGTCAGCAGCACTACTAAATTCTGATTAACGTGGCATCATAAATTCTGTGCATCAGAACTATAATATTGTAGCGTGCACGGGGGAAGGCAGCAGTAGGGCTGGTAGGTGACGTAATCACACACAGAGACATGAGCCCGATATACGCTCCTTGCAAAGGAGCCGGCTCTTTTGTACAGCGGTATCGGCGCTATGCTTCAGTGCGAGAGGACCCGGGTTCGCGCCCGCCCTCCGCCTGTGTGTGGATTTCCTCGCTCTGTGTGATGCACCTGCCTGCGGGAACAGAGAACGCTACAATATTATTGGATTCAACAAGAATTTGTCTCAACAAAAAAAAAAAAGTTAAAGTAATTAAAAGCGTATGCTGAGGGTGCTTATTTGATGTTGCTGTAAGCTCTGTGTGGCACAGTCGGCTAATGTGGAGCTGTCTTACTCTAGGCCAGGGGTGTCATACTCAGTTCCTGGAGGGCAGCAGTGTCTTCTGGTTTTCGTTCCACCTGAGCTCTCAGTTACTCTATTGGTCTAATGATTTGATTAATTGGACAATTGTAACACTTATCTCCAGGTCACAAAATGTTTCCTAAGTCGTGTATCTTGAATCAAGTGTATTTTTTAAATCATCAACTGTAAAAGAACTTGAAAAATATGAAATATGAAAATTGAACAAATAATTAGATCAATTATGTTAATTGAGAGCTTAAGTTGGAATGAAAACCAGAAGACCCTGCAGCCCTCGAGGTCTGGAGTTTGCCACCCCTGTTCTAGGGGCATAAGGAAAGTTAACATGGGCCTGAGACTAAATATCAGATAATCATTCTAGTGAGTCCTTCAATTAATCTGCACATGCTAAGTACATGCATATGATTTTTCCATGTTGTTTTCTCTCTGCTTGGAACGAAATTGCATTGCCTTCTATTCTCAAGTGTTTCAGTGCTATGAATCTCCAAATGCATTAGATACCAGTTTGTTCTCTCTGTCCTTAAGGATTTGTGTTCACACTGCATTATGTTACTGGCAACGTCCAAATGTAGTTTGTGTTCTGAAGTACTATACCAGTTGTTGATTTGGTTTAATGGGTAAGTGCATTGCGGTATGTTCAAGTAGAAATCCAAAGGTAGGGGAATAGAGATTATTAAACAGATTGTCTTTCAGGACTGAGAGTACCCTGCCTCTGTCCTATTCTTATGTATTTTAGGGAATAACTCAATACTGAACACATATTATAAACTACTCACCAATGATAATATAATAGTTTATATCACAAGGCAGTCAACACAAAAGGATGGCGTTTAGCAGCAATGGTAAGAGTTGCTTTCATTTGAATATTTCTGGACGGTCCCTAAGGATGTAATGTAAAGTGTCAAATAAATAAATGAACAAATGAATACATAAATAAATAAAAACAGTACATCTGTATTTGTTTTTAATTAAACAGCAAAAATAAATGGAACAGTTGTTTGTTAAGTCAACATACTTTTTATTTTCATTTAACCTTTATTTTACCAGATAAGAAGATTGAGAACAAATTCTCATTTATAACGACGAACTGGTCAAGAGTAAAACATCACAGCAGCACGAAGCAAACAAATACAACATAGAAAAAATAAATAAATAAATAAATAAATAAATAAATAAATAACACGTTAACAAGTACATACACATGCATCAGACAACAATTCACATCTCTTCATGTTTATTGGTCATAAATTATATATTACACAACTCCTTTAAAAAACACTTCTTGCATAAATTTAATGACACTCCATTTGAATGCTGGTGATAAAATGCTTTCACTTTACCTGTGGTCTTGTCTTGTGAACAGAGAGGCTGATTACTATCGGTATGAATTGAATAAAGTGTTTGGACAGTTAAAATGGATTGGCTCATATTCTCAAGTTGGCAGGGTAGCCCTGAGGTGGAGTAATTTGAATTGAAAATCAATTCCAGTAAGCTCTGGGAGATAAGCACTGTTTATCAAAGAAAAGAAGAAGGGTAAAAAGCATTGTAAGCTTCCAAACTGTTAAGAATAATAATTTATTTTCCCCCCTTAAAACATCATGTAGAAAAACAGAGAATATGACAGTTTTTTCAAAGATTAAAGTTTCTCTGAAATCCAAGATGAAGACAATGGGCATATATGAATTGACTTTGAGGTTGCAAAACATTGCTTTAAAGCACAGAGCACTGTTTAAACGTATTTTAGTCTTTTGGTAAGATAAAAAAAATACAAGAATTACACTATGTAACACAGTTTTTGTTCCTGGGTAGTAAGTGTTATTTCCTAAAAACGTCTTTTCGTTCACATAACGTCAGAAAAAAACAACATATGAATCCAAATTAACATGTATTTATACTAAAGTAATACAAAAATGACTACAAAAGATTTAGAAGTGAGTAGTTTTTCGAGATTTACGATTATACTGTAAATCACTTTCACGAATCAGCCCCCAAATGTAGTCTCCCATCATGTTCTCGTTACACTGTCCTTGGTAGCGGCGTTCAAAGTCCAGTATATCCTGGTGGAAGCGCTCGCCTTGCTCCTCCGAGTATGCTCCCATGTTCTCCTTGAATTTATCAAGATGAGCATCAAGGATATGGACTTTGAGGGACATCCTACAGCCCATTGTGCCGTAGTTCTTCACCAGAGTCTCAACCAGCTCCACATAGTTTTCGGCCTTGTGATTGCCCAGGAAGCCCCGAACCACTGCGACAAAGCTGTTCCAAGCCGCTTTCTCCTTACTAGTGAGCTTCTTGGGGAATTCACTGCACTCCAGGATCTTCTTTAACTGTGGTCCGACGAAGACACTGGCTTTGACCTTTGCCTCAGACAGCTTAGGGAAGAAGTCTTGAAGGTACTTGAAGGCTGCCGACTCCTTATCTAGAGCTCTGACAAATTGTTTCATAAGGCCCAATTTGATGTGCAGTGGTGGCATCAGCACCTTCCGGGGGTCCACCAGTGGCTCCCACTTGACGTTTTTCCTCCCCACAGAGAACTCGGTCCGCTGTGGCCAGTCCCGCCTGTGGTAGTGCGCCTTGGTGTCCCTGCTGTCCCAAAGGCAAAGATAGTAGGGAAACTTGGTAAAACCGCCTTGGAGACCCATCAGGAATGCCACCATTTTGAAGTCTCCTATGACCTTGATGCCATCTCAGAATAATGCAGATATGTATCCACTTAGGCAGCTGGAACTAAACTGAACTGGTGGGCTTAAGGCCCCTGTATTTATACTACTATTTATATTACTGGAAAGTTCTAGAAGTTACTCCAAGTTTACTCAGCACTGAATCTATCTGGAATGTTCTGGAAAATAGTTAAATTTCAAACTATCACTGTCCTGGTCACAAAAGCAAAGTTTGTGGGGAATAATAGCCATTTTCTATACTTCTGAGGCATAAGCAATTAGGAAATAACACTTACTACCCAGGAACCAAAAAAAAAAAAAAAAAAATTGTTACATGGTGTTATTATAACATGTAATATAGTTGTAGTATGTAGGGTAAAGTATATAACAAATGTTTGTACCTTTTCTGTAAATGGATTATGTTAATTTGCTATAATGAGCCACTACAGTTAAGCATAGGTCACAATTAGTCTAAATGTAAACTGATGAAGGCAGTAGTTGAAACATTCTACATGACTTAGGGGTTGATCTGATCACCTCTTACCTGCTAGGATAAGCTACAGCCTGATTTCAGTTCATTGTACAGTACCTGGGAATCCATCTGGGTAACATCAGCCACTTATTTTTAGGAATAATCCCGGGATGTAAAATTCTCTGTGGCCCTTCACCCTGGGGTATAGGTCAATCAGATTATCCCTAATAAAAACGAATGGCTTTCAAACACAGGCACCAAGCCATAACACTTGTGTTCTAAACAACTTAGTTGGCTTGGAAATGTTAAAATGGAAGTTAGTTTCGATAGCACAATTCAACAAAAGGGTACTCAACATTCTTCAATAAAATGTTTCAGTTGCAGTTACTGTATTTCGAAGCTACTTGCTAAAGTGCATCTCAGCAAGATGATGTGTGATGTGCCATATATTTCAAGTTATTATTTTTGTTTACTGCAAAAACAACAACATTCCTTTCAAAACCATTGATTAAACTACTCCAAGTACAGAATGTGCTATTCCCTTGGGATATCATGCTATCTCAAACTGATAATAGAGTTACAATCACACATTTCTTTATCATAAAACCTTACCACAAGTTCTACCTAATTAAACACTCAATTACCAAGAGCTTGTACAATTCCCTTCTCATACCAAAAGAACATTCATTTCAAAATGAAGCCATCTGTAAAATAACATAAAATTAATTTGGGGAAAAAAAAAAAAAATATGGCAATGTGATTAAATAGGATTTGTACAGTGTATTGCATGGCGATATTTTAAGCAAGGAAATTATTATTATTTGTTTATTTAGCAGACGCCTTTATCCAAGGCGACTTACAGAGACTAGGGTGTGTGAACTATGCATCAGCTGCAGAGTCACTTACAATTACGTCTCACCCGAAAGACGGAGCACAAGGAGGTTAAGTGACTTGCTCAGGGTCACACAATGAGTCAGTGGCTGAGGTGGGATTTGAACCGGGGACCTCCTGGTTACAAGCCCTTTTCTTTAACCACTGGACCACACAGCCTCGATTAACCATCTATCTGGCTGCTGTTCACTGATGATCGTCAGACACTAATGATCTGGATTTTGAAAATAACAGTTTCCTTGTGCTGCAACTTTATTTCCAGCAATACCCATCTGCATTTATACTTGAAAATCAAGTTAGCAACGTTTTGCAATACTTTGTGCAATGGAATTCTTCTTATTGTGCTGGAATGATTTTCGTGTGGAAGCATCGGAATGAGCAGTAGAACCAAAGCAAACATTTCTGCAAAAATGACTGTACCCACCTAGGTGTACTGATCATTTTATAAACAAAGCAATTATTTACCATCTAAGCAGTGCCTCCTTTGTACACCTAATTACCATAGTAATTACTGTAGAAGTGAGAGAACACTATATGAAAGAGGACCAATCATTGTTAGTTAGGATTTTGAAAGAAGTAGAATATTTGTACTATATTAACTGCTTCTCTAGGCTTACTTGAGTGCAAGCTTTAGCCTATTATGCTTCATAATCTCTTTATCACTGTCACAAATATGTATTTAAGAATTGAAGTTTGTTTATTTATTTATTTTTCTCACTTTATGCACGTAGGCCAGACGTGCCCATTACTGCACAGCCTCTGAGATCTGAAGAGACCTGAAAACAATTTGGTGAGGCGGCAGCTGGCAATATATTGACACAAAATAACAAATAAATAACACACTCATCCCACAGATTTCAACTGATAAGCATAGGTAAATATCAAACAGAGAAGGCTTACGTAAATTAACATGTCAATATTTGTTTTCATTTTCTCTTTCTTTACCCTGAATAATTCCTTTTGACAGGTGAAGAAGTTCAAAGCAGCCACTAGTAAAGACCTCCGTGCTGTTGCCTGGGGTTTTGTATGCAATGCATTGCACTCTGAGAAGTGTATTAATGAGATTCAGCTCCTTCATGTGCCATTAAACATGACCACCATTCACATTCTATATGCATTCTGTACAAATTCCACATGGGGCAATGGGTCAATGAAACTGAACAATGCTGGCCCTTTCAAGAAGGCAAAGGGCATTAAGCATAACAAACTGTAGATTTTACTATTTCAGTCAGGAAACTCGTGCAATAGATTATTTATTAAAACAAACCAGACAACACTATTACATTCTTTGGCCTTTGACCTTGCCTTTCGAGGTAACCCTGCCAATAAATTAGATTGCAGATAAGTGAAGAGACTGACGGGCAGGATTTCTGCCCTCCCCTGTTAGATGAAGCCAGAATAAGCAGGTGGAGGCTGGGGAGGATATAAATCCTTTCCTTGACGACCATTGGATCAAGAGACAAATAAGAAACCACAGCTACAGCCAAAGGTTCTGCATCACCCTATAGAATTAACTAGTTTTGCTTCATAAAGTCGAATGAAACCTGCTAATAATGTAATAATGTTATGTTAACACATTGAATTACATACCGCTTTGCAGTTTTCCATATACTTAACAAAAAACTGACAAAAATTAAAAAATGTGTCATTTCTAAATCTAACATGAACTACTGTACTACCATTATGGCTTTGGGTAGACTTTTGCGATATCATTTTGTAGTTTCTTTGCTTACATGATGTTAAATAGAATATCTGAATTATGTTCATATAGTGTTTCTTTTTTGTTATTTCTCAATCCAAAAATTCTAGGTGATGCAAAACTGTTGGCTATAACTGTAGGTAACTTATTATTTGATCTAATATTGGAAGTGCCTAAAACATGATTTGATCTAAGATTAAAGTGAGTTCCCTGCCAGAACCACCTCTTTGCTTAAAGGATACATAAGGACCTTTTTATTTTATTGTGTTACATGTTCCCATGTGTTGCTACAACTGTTTACGTAAGGTGTGTGTGTATTGTTTTAACTTTTTATTTTTTTACATTTTGACCACTTTTTTAACTTTTAAATTGCTTTCCCTGCCTCAAGATGGCTTCACATGTACTCGCATGGACCTCTCAGAACTACATTTCCCATCATCCTCCTGCTCACTGGTAAATCCATCTCAGTTACATATGTGAGCAAGAGAATAATTAAAAAAGTGCCATACTGTATGGTGCCATACAGTATGCCAAGCAGGGTCTGACAATGGTGATTAATGGCCAGATCTGTGTTTGACAATGCTTTAAGTGCATGGTTTAAGCATGAATAAACCATAGTTTAAAACTAATACAGATATCACGGTTGGACTCCCTTACGTAACTTAGCAACTCTTAATTTGCTGCTAGCCTTTCAGGTATATCTTTTTCATTTTGAACTTGCCTTGCCATCAGCACAAATTATGATTGGTACACAAGCTCTTTAATCCCTCCTACAGGCACATGACAATCCACTGGAAGTCACATTTGAAAGTAGCTAAGAGTCGACACAGTACATATATCATGTTATGCACTTCCAAAATGGAGAATGCTGCCTTAAATGGCTGTGCTTTAATAAAACCTTCTCTTGAAGTTGATTCTTCTCGTCTGCCACTGGGATTCATTAACACAGGATGCCAATGAGCTCACATCGATTCATTAATAAGGTGGCAAAAAGTGAAAAACTGAATATTTAATGAATAGTTGAGTGCAATCGTAGCATACCTGCAAGTACAAAAATGGAAAAAATGTAATATGGAAGAAAAAAATTGACAGTTCGTATTGGTTTTTCAAATTGTGCTCTGATTTGTACATTCCTTGTGGTAACAGCTAGTGCTAAGATATTAAAAAAAGCTTTAGCAGAATGTAGATTCTCAAGCACAGTGGTACATATCTTTTTGTACTGGTGCTTTGAAGTGTAGACTTGTTGACTTTCTAAATTATCATTATAGCCTAGTGATTATTTACACAAGAAGTCATAGCTGAGAGTGTCAGACCCCTAGGGGTGCTAAGAAGCCAAACACAGCAGAATGGCTTGTGGCTGGTGTGTTATCCATTTGAAATGAGAATTTAGTAGAACAAATGCAGCCATTTCCCCCCTTGCATTGGATTTGGGGCTTCATTTTTAAAAAAAAAAATATATACATACACACACACACACACACTGCTCAAAAGAGCCAACTTCCTAACGTTTCGGTATGTTTAACATTCCTTTGTCAAGAGAAAGTGTGTTTGAAAACAAACAATGGAGGTACTTATAGGCTTTTGATGCCATGGTAACCATGCTCACTTATTTCTATTTAAATCTATGAATGTGTTTGTGATGTAATTAACTACATCGTTAATGATGCAACAATCGACTATTCCTTTCTATTTAAACCTTCAGGCGTCATGGCATCGAGTCCATTTATCCTTTATTCTTCTGTTTTGTACATTATCTAATTGTATTTCATTCATGGTATGTATCATTTATACATTTTACACTGTAGATGTTCTACCTATGTAGAGGTTCGGCATGAATCCATTTTTTGCTTCGGATTCATTCATTTTGCTGTTGAAGGAAGCAGCAGAATTTCTAACGTTTTATACAGAGGCAAAATCTAACATAAATGGTTATTGCACCTTTAGTTCTTTTTTAGTCTTAAATGCATATTTAAAAAAAAAAATGACAATTGACAATTTTTTTTAAAATATCGCAATCAATGTGTGTTTTCTTTAAGTGGATTATCAAGGGAATACAACTCAATAATAGTGTAGAGTGTGGAGTGAGCGAAACCAAAGAAGGTGGGAGACAGGCAGAGAGCTGCTAAACAGGAAACACAGCTGCTTCTCTGTGCAGTATACAATCCAGATACAAATTCCATTGACATTCCTCAATTCATCTGAACTTACTTACAAATACTAGACTTATATTAATCTCCTGTGTATAGATTACAAATTGTGGCTACTGTTCTAATGTGCCACCGGTATAATAAAGTAGCCAGAACTACTTCACAATCTGTTTCATCATAACATTTTTATACACAAGGGACTGCTTGGCTAAATAAGGCAACATTGTCCAGTTTTGAAATACACTGCATTTTAACAATGAACAAAATAGTATTAATAGTAGCATAACAGTACAATATTAACAATAATTTTAAAAGCATAATGCTACTATAGTACCAGCTTCACTATTGTATCCAAAAAAAAAATGCTAGCTGCTTTCAAAATGTCAACATAGCATTTCTTTGCTGCTGTGTGTCTTATCTGCAGTGTTATCCGTGGCAACAGTTACACTATGCTTCTGTCTCTGCACATCACTCTTTGGCTAAGGGAATACGACCAGCTGTGGTATCACATGTTTCTGTGCTGGTTCATTGGTGGGGTAATTCTCGGTACACATTACAGATTCGGTACTTACACATTCCCTCTATTTATTAATCCGTGGTTTCTTTTCTTTTTCATTTTATTTCCATCCTGATTTAAGGGAGAAACCTCCTGTAAACACAAATCATTTGCTTCCTGATGCAATCCCTTTGGTGTGTCTATGCAGGTTAAAAACATATTACATGTGAATCTTTTTTATAATGAAATAAGCTAGTTTTACAACAATTTCAGCAATGTACGCAGATTTTATGAAATTCAGGCTTCGTCAAAATAATTTCATGGACATAGAAGAAGTGTAAGGTGTTGATAAAAGCAGCTGATAAAAATAGCTGTCACTTTAAATACATTATTTTGGTGTATCTCAATTATTTGATATAAAATTGATCTCTGAGAATTACACTCAGAGATCAATTACACAGATTGACAGAGGGGCCTGTTCAAACCTGTTTGATTTATGTGTGTAATTATCATGTTTACTTTGCAACTGCTTATGTTCTGTTATCGCTGTTATTAAATTTGTTAGCAGATAAAGATATTTTGCTGCAAAGCCTACCAAGGAAATAATGAATTTGCTCTACAATTTGAAAAAGGAGAGCATGTGCACTAACAGCTGGAAACAGAGAATACCACATTTAGTAACCACTTTTGTGTGCCTAAAAAATAAAGGGTACATTTAGAGCTTTTTGTAATTTCCACAGTTTTCATGTTTTCCATAAGTAATTTTATTGTTTAAAATCAATTTTTACAAAAACGGTATCACAGTGGCACAGTATAACAGGGCTAATCTAGATCTGGAGAAAGTTAGCTTTAAAAATGATACCTGTTGTAGACGTGTGGCCAATGGGTCCATTAAAATCCTTAAATAAACTCCCTTTTTTCCAAGTTATCTGCTCACCTATACACTGTATCCTAGGATACAGCAGACGTTTAGACGTCAGAGGATCAAATAACATTCAAGCGTGGTTCTCTGTCACTTCACAAACACAGATGATGTTGGCAAATCAAAGTTTGATTATTGTGTCAATTGCTGGGCCTAGTAACTACTAGCTTGATCAAAAACTAAATTGAAATACTCGCAAGAAAATATTATTAGTGGATGAGGAATGGTGAGATAACCTAAATCAGTTCATGAATATTCAAAAGAAAACACATTTTTCAAAGTATACAAAAAGCAAAAATAACAGAAGTGGGTCAGATGAGGCAGAAGTAGATGTTCACGCTGACAGTAAACAAAAAAAAAGCGACCCATTAAACTAAAACAATAAAGTGAAAGCAATCCATGTATGCGGCTTAATAAAACGAAAGAGCAGAATGACCGTGTTAATAAGTTTGTCAGAGCGCTGTGCTTTGTTGGACAGCCACTGTTTATTGCAAAGAGGTATGTATTGGTGACTTCGTGTGACAGTACTGTCGGTCCATCAGCTAAAACACTGCCTAACGCCAACAATCTTAATCGTAAATATTTGACAGAAAATGGTGATGCTTTAGTTGGAACGCATTGATGAAAATGTCCAGTGTGACTTTTGATGCATCTCCCGATGGCTTGCACCACCCAGTTCTGTCAATTTTCTTTTCTTTTTATGATTTCAAGGCAAATAAACCTGGTTTGTTTTGTGCTGATGTAAGGTTCATACGTTCTGTAGATACTATTTCCGTCAGCACAGCAATTGCACAAACGTTCGCAAAGTACCAGCTAACTGGGGAAAATGTTGCTTCAATTTGCACAGAGTCTGCTTCATCATACATGCCAGGAACATTATTAATCAGAAACCAGAAGCGCTATCCATCATATTCCACATGTAAAGTGTGTATACTGAGATTTTTTTACACCGTTTTTTACCAATGTTTCAATTAAAAATGATTTTTTATCGATTTTATCCCTATTTTAATATATGTAAAATAAAATTCTGGGATTTATTTTTTAAAGATAAAAAACGAAAACGCGGAACACTACTCATTCGTCAACACATCCAGTTATCAGTTAAAAAGGGCTCTATATCTTACCTCAAACCATTCGTCAGTGCTGTACTTCAGAGTTCGCCTCCTCCTCCCCAGTCACCTCGTCTAAGGGGGAGGGCAGCTATCCTGCCCCCTGTCTATGGCTTCCCTACAAAGCCTCTCCACTCTCATCAAACTAAATTATGGGCAGGGGTACCTCGAAGGATCAAGGCCAAAGATGTAATGAAAAAATTTATATATAACGTATTGTCTAAGCTTTAATAAATATTGTTCTCTATCACATGAGTTTTCCTGACTGAATCCACAGACATCATACAGTTGGGGATAGCTTATTGAACACATGAGTGACATGCAATGATTTTCATCCCCCAAACAAAATCTGAAAAGCAAACAGATGAAGTAGAAAGAAGACATGAGTGGGAGTTATTTTACAGGAATATGCAATGCAAATAGATAATCTGTTTATTAAGGCTATACAGTATATGAATTGTAAATAGTCCTCAGTTCAAGCCTAACATATATTATATAGCGGTAACACTGTGTCCTAAACCTTTACTGAAGAACCCTTACTGACTCCTAAAGGTTCAAGTCTGCCATATGAAATGTCCAATGAAGTGTAGGCAGCGCTCTCCATTCCCAAGGTGGCATTCCCCATACAGGGATAAAGTTCAAGCTCAGTGCTTGCTTTGAGCAAATTCATCCATTACATGTAAATGTAGTTTCATATGAGTTCAGGCAATTTCATGATCAGAATTGAAATCAGAGCCAGATTCTCTGATTCTGTATCGTGGAAGGGTGTATCATGGCTATTGGGTGGGATGTACCTCTATTTCCCGAGTGTATTGACAGTCAGCTCAACCACTTGAAGATGTACTGGAGGAAAATAAAGGCAATGATTGGCTTCAGTGAACTTCACAGATATGCCCACTGGAGTCAGGCCAGTATCAGATGGCTTGTCAAGTCATTATCTCACAGTACGGTCCATTGTCCTCACTGATTGTTGCAGGTAGAAACCAAACTTGAACTGTCAACATTATTTGAATTCACAATTCATGCTGCTAATGAACAAACCTCTAGTTTTGCATGATGTATTTGCTAATAGAAGCTCCCACTGCTTTCAGACTCCTCATTGGCAGGTTCAGTACCTTACAGCCAATGTGCTGCCTCGGACATGCATCAGGCCTTGGGCAAACAGAAATTTCAAGTCATATGTGTGTAGTACAATCAAGAAAGGAATGAAACCATTGTTTTCATATATCTGCAAGGAGGTTTTTTTAAGATCCTCCCAAGACATCAGCTATACATTGCATTGCGTGTAATTGAATTTGCTTTTGGTGATGTGGCAAATATTATGAGAGCTTTATTGGATCTGCATCATTGAGAAACTAATTTGGTTCTAAGACACTAAATAACGAGGAGGTGCTTCCCTACAATATTTTCTCTGAAGGCATCATCACAGGCAAATCCATTTGCTTCCAGAGTAACAAAGAATGAGCACATTTTTTAAGTCATTGACAGCAATAGTGATAATAAGGAGGAGTCCAGGGATAACTCCTTTCTATCGCAAGTTTTGCTTTTATTTAATATTTTTATAGACAAGCTTAACAAAACATATTGTAACATCTGGTAAATATTACAATCAAATCATTGTGTTTAAATCATTTAAAAAAATGTAAATAATAATGCAAGAATTGATAAGAACGTTGTTCTTCAATGTTGTACAATGACATTCATTGATTGAAAGCATGTCAGCATGTTATCTTTTCAGAATTAGCACTGGGTTTTGTGTTGATGAGGATTTAAATATGCATTCATTAATAAAGGCTGTGGGTGAACCTTAGTGAGGTCATTTAACAAGACAGAAGTCAGTATGTGAAAAGAAAAATAGAAAGTGGAAATTAGCTGTGAGGTGAGAAAGAGAGTGTATATATATATATATATATATATATATATATATATATATATATATATATATATATATATATATATATATATATATAATGAAAAGGGGCAAGCAGTGAGTAATGAAGCTGCTCAAAGTCTTCAGCTGGAAGACTTAACTGTATTTTTAAGCACCAGAGGGCCTTTTTTATGGATTTTAAATTGATTAATAAAGTAGTAAGATGCATTGTTTGTGATTCTGCAAGATAAGTAAAGGAAGAACGTTATCTAAAAAAAAAAAAGTCTGTAGAAGACATCTTCAGATCAAAGATACACCATTTTCCCCACACAAATATTAAAGTGAGATTGCCAAATTTCATGTAAAATGCAAAATACAATCTGTAAAGCTGTGAAAAGCTGTAATGGCTTGGCATCTCAGCCTGTTGAATTGAATGGAAAAGCAAGTGCTGCATGCATACCATGAGACTTCACAGATGAATGTCTTACCACTCAACTAAAGAGCAAGCTCAGTATTCGAGAGCTGAGTATGTGTATTATGCTGATGTTAGTATTATTAACTCATGAGCATCTCAGAGTTTCAATGGCAAGGTCGTCATAGTGACTACTCACTGTTCCCAGGATCAAGAGCAACTTTTAGAGAGTCACGTTTCTTGCAAGCCAGCATACATAGCTTATAATGTAAAGAACAATGGCATTAAAATACCTGTTTCTGCCATTGGGGTCAGGATTCTGTCCCTGTTCGAGCAATACTATAATGTTCTAGAATCTCAGCCTTTTGAATTAAATAGAATCACTGGGCAGGAATCAATAACCTCATGTTTTAACATCCAACTAAACTGCAAGAGGTAAGCATGTGTCTAATCCTGATGTTCGTGTCATTAACTCGTCAGCTGCTAGGAGAAGACTATTACAAAGGAACAAATTATTATTTTCTTTAAAGGGCATGAATGAATACTAAACAGGCCTTGAGATTTTCTACATAGACTTTATAAGATCTGCAATCTCTGTGTCTTCTAATCAGGAGAGAACCATCATCTATAGCAAAAGCTCATCTATCCTCTGTTATTGACAGGCTTAAAGCTACAACTGTCTGATAGTTTAAGCCCTTCTCTATAACATGTTCTTATTTCTGACTGCAGTTTCCTGTTATAAAGACTTGCAGAACTAAATTCAAACTCAAATTGGTATAGCAAGCACGAGCATTAGTTCAGAGGGTTCTGCGGTTGCACATTACAGTGCTAATGATACAGCATGCAAACAATCCCAAGCAATTTATGTTAATGCTGACACTGCAGGTTTAGACAAGCCCATAGTAATGTTGCAGTCTGAATTAACTAAATGATTGAGAGACCTTCATTTTTTATACATTTTCTCGGAAACCTAGTTTTTGAATGGCAGGGAACCCTTCTAAGTGCAGGGTTATAGAATTATAGAATGTAGCTGTCCAATGACATTTGCAAACCAGAGAAATCCAGGAATGTTTTTATACAGATTCCAATAATGTAAATAGATATTTGTACTTACAGTAAAAATAGCAGCTGGCACACCAATAGTCTGAATGATGATTGTAATCATCAAGTCCATAGTGTGTTGTAAGAGTATAAGGCATTAATAAGAAATCTTATCATTACTTTACAACTTGACATGAAGTTTTTCCTTGGCATTGTGTTATTAAAATGTTATAAATTGTAACACTCTAATACAATTCTTATTTCTATAATGCCTTTTATCACAAGTCCCAAAGCGCTTCACACACACAGACACACACACACACACAGACACACACACACACACACACACACACAAAGAATGTATACATCATTTATAAATAGATCCTTAAACTACACTGAGAACCAATTCATTTTATTCATTTCTGGATAAAACAAAATTGCTGTCGAAATTTGTAGAAATATAATCCTAGTGATACGTGAGCAATGGATTTTGACATTAGTGTCAGTGGGGGTTGGGGGTTAAATGTGATTTTTCTACAAAAAGCTGAGAGCTGCTGTCAGGTTCCTAAGTAATGACGTAAAGAGACTTGCTATCTCCATCGTGGGAGTCCTCAGTTCATCAAACACAATGAAAGCAGTAATATCTAATAACGGAATTCTGTCATTTCTAACAATCGAATATGAACACTGAACACGATTTAGCATGCAGAATTTTCCACTATTTCTATACTGGTACAAAGTGGTATATGCCATTAACTAACCCAAAAAAATTAGAAAGCACAATTTTAAAATTAAGTTTGATTATATGTCAATATACAGGCACATCCATTTCTATTATTTTGATAATAAATTTACACATGAATACTAAACTGACCTTGAGATTTTCTACATATACTATAAGATCTGCTATCTCTATATCTAATCAGGAGAGAGCTATCATCTATGGAGAAAGCTCATCTATCCTCTGTTATTGAGAGGCTTAAAGCTACAACTGCCTGAGCTGTTGATCCCTATTGCATACTGCTAATATAATGCCCTTTAAATGATCTTGGTCTCTGCAGTAATTACCTCACCTTATTACTACAAATCACGAAGGCAATTTTAGGGAACTGGGTCTTATATTAATAAACACAATTTAGGGAAAAAGAAAGCTTAAGCCTTTTAAAAGGATTACAGATTTGCAGGTGTAGTTTGCAAATAATGAGGATGGGAACCTGTCTTCCCATATTCTCCATTATGTTTCTGATATACCCCCATTTCTGTGCTGCTCTGTAGTGTTTTACTCCCTAGCATTTAGAGATCTTTTCACGATTGCCGTCTTCTCACGGTTGTTAACTTTCATCATTTTTAAGTTCTCTTTTTATTTGCTAATTATCACTCATCCTAAACATAACCACCGTATTCATTTCTTGGGATGGGTAGAATTTGCAGGTGGAATTTTGGAATTGCGTAACGTAATCTATGAAGTAGGACTTGAACTCAAGGCACAGGGCTATTTTTACTGTGATTGAAAACTGTATGAACTTTGAAGAGACAGTATATTGAAGCAAGTCATACACTTATGGCTGTGAAAATTAAGCAACATTTGTGGATTAAAAAAATAAATAGAAATCCTGCTTTACCACACAGCAAAAGACGAATATGCAGGTATATTTATTGATGCACTACTACACAATAGATCTATTTGTAATGACTTACCCTACATTTCCTACTTACTACTACTACTACAACTACTACTACTACTACTACTACTACTACTAATAATAATAATAATAATAATAATAATAATAATAATAATAATAATAATAATAATAATAATAATAACAATAACCTAAATATAGATATAATACTATATTTAGTTAGGGGCTCTTAATAATTAGTTTTGAGTTTGTATATAAATAAATGTATGATATGGTAGTGTTTATTGACAATTGTTCACACGTTTCTAAGCCTTATAAAAACCAAACCCTCTGCCTAATACACAACTGTATTGTACACTGTGGAAGGCCTTGTAACGCCTGCAATGTGGCATTTCTCATTACCCTGCTAAATTACTACTGGTGTTAATATAAATCTATTTATAAAATACACTAGTTTAAAAATAACGTTATAATCAATATATAAGATAAACAATGAGGATTAGAAAATACATATATGTGTTTACTTGTGTTTACTTTATAGATTCAGATGTGGTTATATAACTGTTTGTGCAACTTTACCTGAACACAACAGTGAGTAGATTATAAAACTCTGTAGGTAAGATCATAGTTGGATGCTGCCAAACTCTTTAATAATTGAGCACAGGCCTGCAAATGCAAATCCCATTCATGTCTAATGAGTTAGTCATGGAAGCACTGTACATCAAAACAACTAAGAACAAGTTAAAGAAGTATGCTTGATTGCACTTTAAAGAACCATTACTTGTGCATGAACATTTTTAATGAACATGCAGAGCTGCAGTCATGATGAAAGTGAAAGCTAATCTAGTCTGAAAACATTTGAAAGACCCAAACTTGTTAATGATACATAATAAAGGGAGCAAGGAATTGTAGGATACATATCTCTTTCCCAAATGGCTAATTTTAAACTGAGTTGGGTAAAAAGCTGAGTTGGAGATTCAACTTAACACAGTAAAGAATAGCTGCTTTCAAATTTCTATTTAATTTACCCAAATACTGCCTCTTATTTCAAAGAAATCTGATTAAACACTTCAAAAAAGAAGCATAAATAAATTAGTGCAAAAAAGCTTTAAAAAAGCAGCCCAGAATGGGTACCCTACTTTTTATCCAGCCAAGTCACTGTACAGAATATCCAAGAAAAGGAATAAAGTATAAAGTTTTGGTCACGCATTATTTGAAGGGGCATTAGTTGTAATATATGTTTACCTAATTGTACACCAATACAAAAAGCTGGCAAAAACTGTCCAGCAAATATCAATGAGAAATACTAGTTTAATGTAACGAGACTTTTTGAATTATCCAACCCTGGTGTCACATTATTTGATAATTTGCTCAATATACATTATTTTGCCATAATTTCTCGAGACAAGTACTATATTATTCCTACAGTATCTCTTTCATTGAATCCAGTCACTTCCTTCCTATCTATAGCCATTTATTTTTTGAATGAAGGATGGCTTGGAATGTAAAGTTACAACTGATATTCCAGAACTCTCATTAAGAATCTAGCCTGCAATCATTCCGACTGTCTCAGGAATGGAGTAGTAACCCCTTCTTTATAAAAACCTTTCATTTCAGTGTCTGATTTATACAAATGAAGTGGAAATGCTGAGCTTTGACCTTTTTTTTTTCCTAAGATAGGTGTCTTTCTTTTCTTATTTGGCACATTATTTACCCATCACAAGCCATTATAAGCCTTGCATTCTTACTTGAGAACGTATTACATTATTTATAACAGGATAGCTATTGGTTGGCATCACATCCACTGCTAAATGTTTGATTTTCAGGGCCTTGACACACAAACAGTGTCAGTATATAGATCTGCGTGTGTTGAAATCAATTGAATAAATCCCAATATAGTGACGCCATGTGAACAGCAATCAAATCTGTAATAGAAGTCAAAGTACTATACAATATAAATATATTAATATTGTGGCTTTTATTTGCAGGGGTGTTTGTGTATTTTTAAACTCTGACAACTACTCTTAGAAGACACAGACACAGTTAAATACTAAAGATTTTCCCAGATAACTCAAATAAAATAATGCTAATTTTCTTATTTTTGCACAGGTTTAAAATTTGCTGACTGGTTGGATCTGGTCATCCAAATTGTCAGTTTCTTCATGAAACTTGAGTTAAATGTATTTTAACCTCTCAAAACCCCAGCCCCTCACAGACAATTTCCGCCTGGGTGGCTGTGCCCTTAAATAAATCACTATATCTTCCAAAGTATAGACAGCACAGGCATGGTTCAGGGCTTGAATTCAAGGTAACCCTTTGGGCATCAAGACTAAAACCTCAGGTGTGATAAAAGTCTTACTGAGTACCACACTGGAAGGAGATATCCAGAAAAAACACATAAAAAAACAACAAACGCTTTTCATTTTTTTATGTTCTATAGTCATTTTTTCAACTTGTAGCATATGAAAAGAGCCAGATTTTTTTCCAGTGCTTCACCAACATGTCTAATATACTGGGTAAAAATTTGGAACTGTTTGAACAAAGGGATCAAATTCTACAGGAGTTTTTACAAAGCTAAGCCCAAGGGTCCCCAAACCTCTCCAAAAATAAACATTGTGTAAATCTTTATGTCAATTGATATACTAAGTTCTAAAAGGGATGTTATCTTCTGGCACCTCACAGGCTAGCCATAGCTACATGCATTTGCCTTTGAAAGGTTTTTTTTTTTTCCTTATCTCATTCAAGAGGTGGGCGTGTTTGTTTGCACAGCAATTACTCTGTGATGTATTGGGTTACAAACACAGTAAAGGCATGAATGGAAAGCTTGTGACCTCCCCTACCACGTGATCAGGGAGATTTCATCGTCATGAAGGTTGTAAGACCACAGCAGCAAAACGCAAGCTAGTCGATTGCTTTTGTTTTGAATGCATGGGGGTACTAGACACATTGCGAATGGGATATCTCAGCGGTGAAATGACGGATTCGAAAAATTCCTTCGCTGTTTGACGGTAGGAAAACAACGATTTTGATATCGAGTCAGCTTTTTTCTCTTTTGCTTTTGTAATAATATTAAAAATGCGTTATGAAATATAATATTTACGTGCAGTTCCGTGTTCCGCCGGCGGGACAAGAGGGGCGTAAAAGGAAGAAACTGTTTGAACAATTGCTCAATTCCTTGTGTACCTTAAGGGGTTAAGAAACCATTGCTTCAGTCACAGAGCATTTTAAAGTACTCTGGGATGCTAAAACCCTACCAAAGCACTCCTGGGTCACTTTAAATGATCTCTGTGTGATCTAAGGCACTTAAACATGTTTTACCTCTTTTTTTAGTAAAGATCTTTGGATGTCATAAAGTAAATCCATACTGACGGGTTTCATTTGTATGCCAATGGTAAATTTTAAACAATTTCCAGCTTATTCATTTTTAAAATGAATTGTAAAGTAACAGCAGTTTAGAAGACAAGCCATAGTTGTATATAGTTCTATAGATTTTTACTGTGGTTTAATTATTGTTTCTAAAAGGCTGTATATACATAACATTAGGTTATTATTATCAAGGAAAAATACATATTTAAAAAAAAAATAGAAAGAGTACATAAAAACAGATGTTAAAGTGGAGTTGTTTATATATATATATATATATATATATATATATATATATATATATATATATCAGGAAGTGATCAACTGAGACATTGCTTGTGTTGTTAAAATGCTTCCTAATTCCTGAACCACACAAACTGACATGCCTCTCTTCTGGACCTTCTTATTAATATAGTTATTAGTAATTAGGCAGGGATCTGCAGGGATCTCATAAGCAGTATTTTCCATCTTCATTTAATCATTTTAGACAGTTTCCCTATCTCATCCACACATTTATATTTTTAACCTGTGTGTTCCAGAGATTTGAATGATGCTGTCTGGCACTACATGATCCTAATGTGTCTTGATGTATTGAAAATTATGAAACAGCATTGCTCTATGTTTTGCTAAAAGACATCAAATAAATATATAACAATACATTGGATCCTTTATCTCAGCCTTTTTCAGCAATGCAGGACACACCTGCCACTTCAGAGCTTCTCATTTCTACAAGATTTCCCAGGCTTCTCTGGTGCATTGTTGAAATCAATCTCAAGACAAAAAAAAAGTACAGCTTTGACAAATGTTCTACTGTCAAGGTCTATTTTTCTTTGATGGATTGGCAAGCTAGAAGATAACTTTTTTTATTTTGTTTTTCCCTCTCACTAGAAATTCTCCTGTGGTTTTCGAAGTAAGTTTCTGACACAGCCCTACACACCACATTGACCCCAACTAAACATTCGCAATACCGTGGGACATACAGCACAGAAGAAAAAAACCTTGAATCATCCCAGACCAAAACCAACAGTGTAAATATATGTGTTATAACAAATTAAACTACCAACTTTAAGAAAACAACAATCTAAGTTACTTAGAGTGTCCTTTGAAATACTAATAGAGTTGTGCAGACTTAATTAGCTGTTCAAAGGCTTGCCATTGCAATTCATAATCCTGCATTAATTTGTACAGCAGAGACTTATCTAACATGTACATGCTTGTACCTCATGGCTTGCAAAACAGCTGCAATAAAACAGAATGAATGATAACTTACTCCTTCTGTATTGTGGTGCATTACAGCCATTAAATTAAATGCCAACCACAGCTTTCAGTCACACTCTTTGTTTCTGAAGAAAAGGCAAATGTGTGGAAATGCTAATTACCTGTCTTTTTAAAAATTATGTGCCTATAAATTTGTATCCACGGATGACCTTTAGCGGTCTCACTGAACTGAAGCAGTTTTGATGAATGGCTATTTACAGCATGTTAATTAATTGATACCAATTCCTTTAGCACAAATTAACAGTACGTAGGAATGGAATCCCAAAAAGGGCAGCACTGCTTATGACCCAAGTTATTTCCTTGTTTAATATGGTATTCAATTAAATTTGTCCAGCGGGGCAGTTTATAAAGTATTCCAGCATGTGTTGGGGTTTTGTGTATGAGTTTTCAACCAAAGAATTATTGAATGTTAATTATCTTGGAACTGTCTTGAGTTCAGGTCATGTTCTTCGTCAGGCAGTTGATTGCTTGAACCTACACCTTGGTGAGACACCCAATGAGACGCACGTAAGGGAATTCTACTTTTGGTCTATTTAAGAGTTTGAATTATCCTTTCACATTGTTGACAGAGACTCAAGGGCTTTTTAAATTATGATTACAAATTGAAAAGCTGATAATATAACTGGAATGGAATTCCCTGTGTTTATGAGACAAGCTGTGACAATTCCACCTATGAAACACTTGGTTTTAAATATTTACTTTCATGAAGGTTTGATATTTCATCACCAAGAATTTGATGCAATTTGATGTAAATAGCTCTGCATTCAAGGTGAGATTTAGCATGTGCATTTACAAAGATATGCATATGGATCAGTTTGCGGCCTGCTGTCAGACAGAACAAAGCAGTTATGTGCTACTTCTCTTTTCCAGTAGTGATTACTCACACATGTTTTTCTCCCAGTTTGTGAACCGTGGTATTGAAAAATACAGGGGTCTGATCAGCATTTCCGATCTGTCGAAGCTGCTACTGTTAGAACAGAGCCTAATAACGAAACGCTGTAATTGTAAAAGCTTCTCTTTGAATTCCTCAGGAAGCTAATGACGCTTCTTTTGAAAATGGCTGCCTGTATGTCATGGATGATTCGAGATCAGGCAGTAACGTTTTTGTTTGTTTGTTCTCGGCAGTAAGTCATGTTGCTGTTTGTGTACTCGGGTAGTCACATCTTTTCTTGGCAATTTTAATACACATATTACTATATCTGAATTTAAGATGCAGGCCATTTTTGAGAAGAAAACAATGGTTTAAAAAGTGCGTCTGAAATTCGAAGGAATACGGTACTCTTTTTATTCAGATCAATGCAGGAAAATAATTACCATAACTAAACATATAATTTGCAGTCAGCTGTAATCATTTAAATATTTTGCTATTGGTTTTTACAAACTTGAGAGAATAAATCATTGTAATAGCTGCAGAGAGCAGCTAAACTAATCAATAAATCCAGGAGGTAAGACAATTAGGGAAGACCTCAGCATTGTTAAGCACCAACTCCTCTTGGTTATCTTCATTTTTCAAATCACTGCAGAGTGAGTCACATTTCATATTCTACATCCTGCTCCAATTTACAAAATGTGGAAACAAAATGTATGTAGCAAATTATTTATGTAGGTTTTCCTGTAGTGGTAGGATACCGCGTTGTTATGTTATGCTATTTTGAGTGATTATTTGCATAGCAAGCCAAAACAAAATTACCTTTAGTAAAGTGTTACCCATTTTGTATCAAATTGAACAGCAACTTTGATGTTCTTCTGTCATTTCAAATTTTCATGGTTACTTCTGAATCCTTTTTTTTCATTGTCATCTACATTTTAATTTATTCTTGGTATCCTTACGCAGTCAGCAACTTTTTTCACACAACCCCTTTTCTTCCTCTTAAACCAATTTGGTCTAGTTCGTCATCCATCTCCCATATACACCTACATGCCAACCTGATGTAGCCTCAAGCAAAACACATTTGCTGCTTTTCAAGTGGAAATTTTGCCCCAGTACAAACCGAATTGGTTTCACTGCCAGACACCATACTTATTGAACAAACTGTTTTAATAAGCTTAAAAAAACCTTCAGTGTTTTTCGAGAGTGCTTCAATTTACCAAACTGCCTTTTTATTCCTTTCAACAATCGCTTAAACAAATGTTTCCCACCAATTTAATCTTAGATTATTCCAGCTAAATCACACTTGTTTTATAGGTGATTAAATCAGCAAGCTGATTCCAATTAACAAATAACACCCCAATAAAACTGCTTCAAGTTCAGTTCAGTGTTGAATGAGGCTTCAGTTTACTTCAGTCAGTATCCAGAGCTGTTCAAAGACAATAACAATCACCCCTAAAGATTGGATCAACCAGTTTGGCAAGGACGAATTTCACGTTCATGGCAATGTGCTGTTTTGTACTTCATGCAGCAAGGCTGTATCTATTATGAAAATGTTTATGTATACCTGTGAACACTAGCAGGTTGCTGTTTCCTGCATTCTGAAATTGTCCATGTTCTTGAGAAAATAATGTGATTGTGGGTGGGGGTAAGCTGGGACTGTCAGCCCATTACACACCATAACATTAAGTCAAAATAGTCAATAATATATGTTTTTTTTTTAATATATACCATAAAATTGCTACTGTGCTGCATTGAAAAAAAATATTAATAAGAAACATCTGCTTAAATCAAGGATTACTGTTAAAAAATAAAAAGCAATTTGCCACATTTAAGCCCTGCTTTTCAGTCCCATGTAAATGCGCAAAGGTGCCTTAAACTGCAAATGTGAACGGTGTTGCAGACCTAAATATGTGGTGGCCCTGAGACCCCCCTGGGCCAGCACAGTAGTGTGAATGGGGTCTTAGTGTGCTATTCCTTTCTGGCTTGTTGCACAGAAGACCAAAAAGGCTTGATTAATACATCTTTATTGTCACTGAAATGTTAGTGTAATTAAAAAAAAAATAAAACACATTACACTTAAAGCTTTTAAAATAAGTCATGGTGGCAATCTTATTTACATTCAAATGGTGATAAACAACAGCCAGCTTTGGTTTTTCCCAGTTTAATCATAAAATACACTTGATTCCTACTCTGCTATGTTTGTTGAGTATCTGATGTGTGTGAGTTGGCAGATAGGTTAGTGTGCTCAATTAGCAACCATATTAATATTAGCCGACACACTAGTTTCACATCTCCAGACAGTTTATTTAAGCATGGCTATATTTTACTAGAGTACCATCCATATTTCCCTGTCAGTGCATTCAAATTGAATTTATTAAAAATGCACTCTTTACATGGCAGCAGTCCATCAATTTGTGTCAAAGTGAATTTTCATCATCAGTATAATGGAAAGCATCTCATATTTCACTGTGTTGATGGTTTATATGTTATGCATTCATAATGAAAGAATCAAGTGCTGTATAAAAGAGAATGAATGGTAAAAGAAAACACAGCTGCTAAAAAACGGAATAACCCCCAGGTATGTTCCTCTGTGCCAGCATGTTGGCAGAAGATAAGCCCTGGTTGTCTTAAATAAAAATCTGGTTTCTGGTTGTGATAAATAAATAGAGTTTGCAGAGAAACAACACGTTCTGTGAAGAGTTAGAATGTCTGATTGACAACTGATAAGTAAAGACTACTGCAGATTAACAGCCGATAGATCAGACAGTTGTACATTGATACACACCTTTTAATGACTGCAGGGGAACTGAGAGAATTATAGTGAACTGAACTCTGTTTTATAATCCAGTTCTTATTTTTAATTTAAAGAACATTTCATGCCTGACAATAATGTCCTTCAAATATTTGAAGTAGGGCATGGGCATTAAAATATACTGGAATAAATACATAGATAAAACAGACAGCAGAAGCTTATGAGTGAACATTCTCAACAGAGCACCGTGGACAATAGTACCGCAGTCAAGAAACAGTTGTTGAGTTACCACTGATAATGTAGGGGTTTTGTCATATAAACAAAATACTCCATGAACGTTCATAGAGTCCTGTGGTTATTTCATAGAGTCAGGTTATTCAACTGTCCTCATTTTTGGAATAGACTCAGTACTCTATGAACAAAATGCCAGTTTATAGAAAATACAAAGTGGTACCAGATCCAACTGTCTGACTTTTCACAGCTCTTGTATAGTATAATAATCTTGGCAATGTCAATTTCCATTGCACTATGCATTGCACTGTAGACACCCAAACAATATTTACTGACAGTTTAGACAAGACAAGTAAGCTACTTATTATTATTATTTTTTTTTTTTTTTTACTTTATTCACGTTTGATTACTTCAAAATATTTTGAAACTATAATACACTATTTCCCCATGAACAAAACATAATTCATTTATAAGGATTATATTGAGGTTTGCTAGCATAGCTATGGAAAAATTCATTAACTGGATTGAGAAAACAAAGATTAATTATGGAGTGCATTTTAAAAAGCCCTTGCTTGCCCAAATAGCTGCCCTGGCAAACCGATTAATTACAAACGTATCTTCTAGTCTAAACTAATGCTGTTTTCTTGGCTATATTTGATATTCCAGGAGCCATAGAATAATAATATTAAAACACAATCTCAAAATGAATTAAAAAACAAATTGAAACAATATGCAGCACATTAAAGGCTGTAACAGTAAGTATTTCGAATCCTGCAGATACCAGAATACATGATTCTAGTTTAAAAACCTTGTGCACTTTATCAGGACAACATAACTTGTATTAATAAATACCTTGTATCTTGAACTAAGGCAGGTTAAAATACAACTGTGTTTCAGATTATTATTACATCTACTCTCCAACCAATAAATATTATCAGACAACTGATTAGTGTAAGAAGCTTTTCAAATAAACTGAAGTTTAACGACTCTAGCAGGCTTTGTCACAGAACTTGACCAGCCCTTATTTTACATTATACAGTACCTTTAAGAGCTACCTAAATTTAACAATTTCTTATAGACTTCTTAGCAGGGAAAAAGACTTAATAAAATCTGACAGCTGCCCTTGCCTGCAAGAATAAAGTGCACCATGTTTTGTATTTTAATTGCCTTAAGCTAACATAATAAATATTTTATCACACGCACCACTTCACAGATTCCTTGGCGAACAAAATCATTTAAACAAAAAGGCCTAAAGTTCATCATTCGAGTGTGACAAATGTAATGGGAACTGTACCCTGGTATTGAATTATCAACTGTTTTTACCCGACTTTTTTGCATTTAGGCAGGACGTAAAAGAGCAAAAAAGGGGGTTCTTTTTTTAATTTCTTAAAAAAAAAATTTGTTATTGTTTAATTGCATTATTTTAAACTGTTAAATTATGTATTCTTATGTTTTAAAGTATTCTATGTACTTAATATTAACATTTTATTATAACCTTTACTATGGTTTGTGCTTAGCATGGACTTTAATGTATGGGTGGAAACATTTCATTCACCCCATATATATATATATAAAGAAATCTATACATGTGTATAAAATAACCTTTTAAAGACAAATATTTAAATTAACAGACTGAATTATAACATTGCATTGTATCTGTCCTTCTGAGAAGGAATAATTAACATTTGGAGATTATTTTAAGATTACCAAGACTACTCTGAATTTAATTTATTTGTGTGATACATGGTGTTCAACATAATTAGCAATACTGGAATCTTTTTTATGTGTTATGTAAAGATATTTATCCTGTTACTGTGTCAATTTCTTAGCTTAACTATACTATTATCAGGGTGATGTTACTTATTTGTGGATTTGTATAACTATATTGGGGTCAATTAATTTGATGTAAATGGCAACAGATTGTAATACATTTGTATAAACATTAATATATGTCCCCATTACATCCTATTAGCTGGAACTACAGTTGCCAGGAATGGTGTCTGTCTCACCCTCCCTCAGAATGACATTGAATGCCAACTAATTCAAAAAGTATTTTAAAACAACATTGTACACTATATAAGCAGCTATAAAGAACTAACTTAGCTACTCGTCAAATTCCTTAAGGAAAAAAAATTACATTCTCAAATCAAATGCATACCTCACTAACTAACTATGAGAAGAAAAGAAAAACACACACATTATGGGGTCTTCTTAAATGTTCTAAGCACTGGTGGATCTAAATAGTTTCACTATTTAAATATTAAAATAGCAACAAACTGTTTATCACAAATTGTTATGGATGTAGGTTTTCAGAAAATCACCATCTTCAGAGCTTCCAACTTTATCCAGCTAAAGGTTTCTTTGGAAATGTCTTGGAAAACGTCTTGCTCATCCTGAAAAACAAAATAACAACATTTCTCTTTAATGTACTTCAATTGAATTGCATTATTTTCTTTTTCACAGAACCAGTGCATAATGATAAATAACAAACAATGAGTGAAGTGTAAGTTATTCATTGTATTCAGCAATTATTCTGATAATGTGTTATTATGCTTCTCTTAAGAGGACATTTCTGACAGTAAAATAAGATTAGGCAATTGAGACTATATTATACTGTAGCAGCACAGACCTCTACAGAAAATAACAATTCAATTACGATATCTTCTTCACCACAAATTCTTATAGATAAGAATTCTTATAGATCTGTGTGTTGTGTAATGTGATGTTTCACAGCTAAAGGAAAGCTTCTTCTTCTAGATGCTATCTAGGGATACATACATTCATCTTTAAGATTAGTTTAGATTTTAAACAAGTAGTTATTACCACTGTTATAAGATAATACCACATCATTTGGCAGTTTTTCATTGTATTCCCCAAATCAATGCCCTAATAACTACATGTATTACTGTGTGACAGAGTTCATTACTATAATTGTGTCCTAACTTATATGTAAGATATATATATATAGAGAGAGAGAGAGAGAGAGAGAGAAAGAGAGAGAGAGAGAGAGAGAGAGAGAGAGAGAGAGAGATTGACATTGTCACTGTGTAGTCAGTCCATTTAACCACTGACTGCAATGCTCTAATGTATTTTTAGAGCAATATGGGAGCAAAACTGCATCCTGCTTACTACTTGTTTTTGTCTAAATAATGTATACAGTGAAACACAGTATAAAGGTTGAGCATGAAGCAGTGAAGAGAAAGAGCAAACATAAATTAAGAGGGTGCCACGAATCAAAATTCAATTAATGGAAATTGCTAGTTATGAAGTGCTGAATTGCTTGGATTAGATCGTGTTCTGTTTATTTCCATTATATTGTCTTTTTAAATGAAAGAAGAAGTAAGTCATTTCAATTTAAATAGCAATTTACTTGGAAAATCATTTTGAGGGTGAAATTGAAGTGCTGTAATAGTTTAAATCGTATTTGCATAATCAGTGAGAAAAGTATAACATATGTGCTGTACCTTACAATGCACATTTGTAATATCCTAGAAACTGACCTTGAACCAAATATAATAGCATTATACAAGCTCCCTTTAAAATAGAACTCTGTTTTTTCCATGGTAAGTAATGGTGAATTGTGAAGTATAGGAATTTTAGCATCTTTATCTAACCTCTCCTAAATTTGCTGACATAAACCAGACTATTGATTCATAACTTGCAGAGTATGTGTACAAAGTGCATAACGCCGCATCTGCGAAAAAAAATATGGAAACAGAGACATAAAACAGCAAGTGACCTATAAAGTGATATGGCAGAAAGCAATAGTAATAACACCGTGTAACAATTATTTTTTTTTTTTTGTTCCTGGGTAGTAAGTGTTATTTCCTAATTGCTTATGCCTCAAAAGTATAGAAAATGGCTATTATTCCCCACAAACTTTGCTTTTGTGACCAGGACAGTGATATTTTGAAATTTACCTATTTTCCAGAACATTCCAGATAGATTCAGTGCTGAGTAAACTTGGAGTAACTTCTAGAACTTTCTAGAACTTTCCAGTAATATAAATAGTATTATAAATACAGGGGCCTTAAGCCCACCAGTTCAGTTTAGTTCCAGCTGCCTAAGTGGATACATATCTGCATTTTTCTGAGATGGCATCAAGGTCATAGGAGACTTCAAAATGGTGGCATTCCTGATGGGTCTCCAAGGTGGTTTTACCAAGTTTCCCTACTATCTTTGCCTTTGGGACAGCAGGGACACCAAGGCGCACTACCACAGGCGGGACTGGCCACAGCGGACCGAGTTCTCTGTGGGGAGGAACAACGTCAAGTGGGAGCCACTGGTGGACCCCCAGAAGGTGCTGATGCCACCACTGCACATCAAATTGGGCCTTATGAAACAATTTGTCAGAGCTCTAGATAAGGAGTCGGCAGCTTTCAAGTACCTTCAAGACTTCTTCCCTAAGCTGTCTGAGGCAAAGGTCAAAGCCGGTGTCTTCGTCGGACCACAGAAAAAGAAGATCCTGGAGTGCAATGAATTCCCCAAGAAGCTCACTAGTAAGGAGAAAGCGGCTTGGAACAGCTTTGTCGCAGTGGTTCGGGGCTTCCTGGGCAATCACAAGGCCGAAAACTATGTGGAGCTGGTTGAGACTCTGGTGAAGAACTACGGCACAATGGGCTGTAGGATGTCCCTCAAAGTCCATATCCTTGATGCTCATCTTGATAAATTCAAGGAGAACATGGGAGCGTACTCGGAGGAGCAAGGCGAGCGCTTCCACCAGGATATACTGGACTTTGAACGCCGCTACCAAGGACAATATAACAAGAACATGATGGGAGACTATATTTGGGGGCTGATTCGTGAAAGTGATTTACAGTATAATCGTAAATCTCGAAAAACTACTCACTTCTAAATCTTTTGTAGTTATTTTTGTATTACTTTAGTATAAATACATGTTAATTTGGATTCATATGATGTTTTTTTCTGACTTTATGTGAACGAAAAGACACAAATTCGCCCGTTTTCTCATTGGAAATAGGTAAATTTCAAAATATCACTGTCCTGGTCACAAAAGCAAAGTTTGTGGGGAATAATAGCCATTTTCTATACTTTTGAGGTATAAGCAATCAGGAAATAACACTTACTACCCAGGAACAAAAATTGTGTTACATAGTGTAATCAGAGTTTAATGCAGCACATCATAAATTGGCATTGTTGCTCTAGTGTAATGTAATGCCTGGCTTTCCCCTGGGGTCCACTTTTGCCGGTTGGAGTTAGTTATGTGTTAATTGATTTCCTTTGCATTCTTAACAACAGATTCTCATTAAATTAAACTAAGTTGTGTATTGTCAATGAACAGGAGTCCACGAGTATGGTAGTTTAAAATGCAGATGTATGAAATTGCTGAAAATTGAACAAACCTTGTGCTATTAATTGACCAGTCCTGTGTTAGTCTACACAGCAGCAATGCTTGCATGCACTGGATTCTCATTTGGTATTGCTTAGCTTGATTTGAAAGGTTGGGGTTGATCAGTTCTTGAGTGAGCGACCTTCTATTAGATTTCAAATTAAAATATGTTCTATCTGTGGACATTAATTATCATGAACACAGTTAAAAATGTATAGTTAAAAATGTATAGATTAAATGTTGCACTAAGGGAGTACTGTTAATAAATACATCTAGAAAAAACTTCCAGAAAAAATAATCTCACATACAGGGACAAAAAACGATGTATTAATTCCTCAGAGGACATTTCTCTTTTTATATTCTTAAAAAGCATGACCAACTTGATGAAAGATGGCTAGTTATTTTAACAATAATGGCCAATTTAATCATGGAATTACTGATTTGTTGCAATGGCAGCATATACGGGAAACCACGAGGGATTGGCTGTCTTGCAGGAATTGTCAAGCGTCATTAAAACGCTATGTTTTGACAGTTAGAACATCAAAAAAGTTTTCAGAAAATGTAATGTTTTATGAATTCTTTGAAGCATTTATTAATTATTCAGGATTCTCTGGTGGATTTTAGAGGAAGGTGAGTGATCAAAAGCAGAAATAAATCCATTGAAAAAATGCTTCTTGTTGAAAAGAAAACCATAATAAAGTTTTAATTAAAGTTGAAGGAGCTGCATACATTTGCTGCTAATGTTTAAATAAAGAGATTTAATGTAATATTTTGCTAAACAGAAAAGTTTAACAGCAATAACAGATCTGAGAAGAGCAGTATTAATCATACTGTGCAAACTTGACTTCAAAGATTTAACCTCTCTGGCCTGCAGTCATCATCCTTTTATTTCCTCAAATAAAACATGAGTTGCCGCATTTCAGATTTTAGGAGACATAATTATTGTATTAATCATTGTGTTTATCTTCTACTGAGTGCTATTTGTAATGATTTAAATATTTTACTGTCCACTTGATATATTTTTGAATTTTGATACTTGTGTGACTGGGATGTGAACCAAAGATATCAAAACACTTAGGAACTGGCGCTACATCATAACAGTCAACTGTGGTGGGGTTAAAAACAATAGCAAAATAATGTAAAGGAAACCCTGCAACTAACGTATCAAAATATAATTGTGTGTGTGTGTGTGTGTGTGTGTGTAATAATCCTTAATCATTTAACTCTTTCTAATACAACTGTATTTTAACAACTGACTGACTATCTATAATTAATCATTTATCTTGATTAACAAATTGATTGCTAATTTGATTGTTGGAAATAAGTGTGTCAGTCCTTTGCTACTTTGTATGCTGATGATGGCAATGCTATGCTTTTAAAAAAAAAAACTAATTAAGTATTTCTTGAAATGTGAGTTGTGTTGTTTCCTCTACTATAATGTGAACCAGAGATCCCAGCTCACAGTCAAACCCTCCCACCCTAAAATGACCACGGCTCCCTAAGCAGAATAGTTATAAGCACTGTATAACTTATACTGCAGCTGCCCTCATCACCCACGAAAGTCACATTCTCCTGATGCTTGGATAAAGCACAAATATAAACTCAAGTGCATCCACACCCGGCCTAACACTGCCAATAGGGAGTACTTTTGGGAGTGCACATTTGTGACAAGGTTGCCAGATTTAAATTGTTTTGGAGGGGCACACCTTGAAGCATTACACTGTGATGCCAATTTGTTGAATCAAGTAAAAACTATATTTTCCTCTATGATAACTTGAATACACCAATAGAAATCCAATATGTGGTGCTTTCTGTGGGGTTGGGATCACATTTTTCCAGACTTAAAACCATTATTATCTTCAAATGCAAAGACAAAAGAAATCCTTTTTTTTTTTTAAATTGTAGCGTTAAATAAAATGCAAGCAAATATATCAGTGACTTCTTAAAAAATGTAACATATAGTTTTATGTATAGAGTTTTTAAAAAGCCAATATTTGTGCACATTAATACATCCAATAACCTGACCTTATTGCTATTCTAAAATAGTCAAGTATGAGTTTTGATGTGCACATTTAAAATTTGCCATCATCAAATTTCAAAATAAAGTGTTGTGCTCTCTTCAAGCTCTCAAGTTTGATTTTATTTGAATGGTTTATTGAGTACCTGCATAAGACACATCAAATGTTTACTGTAAGTGGAAGTTCAGTAATATATCTAAAAAAAAAAGTATAATATGCTTTGATGTTATTTAGTGTTTGCACTAAACTGTACATCTTTTTTTTCTGGATACCTTGAAAATGCCTGTTTTTAATTCTAAGGTTTAGCAGTAGATCACATAATCTAAATTAAACATGACTGCATGGCATTGTGTAAAGTACTGAAGGAACGTATATCAATGCCCTTAACATTTGTAGTACCTGAGGCTCAAACCCCGGTCTCTGGGTTCAGAGACCAACATGCTGGGTGCTGTGCCACAAGTGATACGTTCCCTTTGATGAGCAGACAGACAGATGCATCTTTATATTATTGACTGAGAGAGTTCATTACATGCTTCCCCCATTTTAACAAACCTCGTTCATAAGCACAACTAGGTTCTTAGAGCCACGTAATGTATAGGATAAGGAACTGTATTTACGGTTGCCATATTAATCTTTTAGTTTTCCCAGAATAAGTTAATACTCCCACTTCAGCTGCCCCTGGTGATTACTCTTACTCTGCTTTTGTTTTAATGTTGTAAAGTTCCCCTCTGGCTTTCTTATGCTGTCAGAAACTAATGACATTTTGATCCTCTAAGTAAAACCTAAATGACAAGCTTTATAGTGCAAACTATGGATAAATAGTGATATCCACAGAGACATTTATAATCTCGAATCCCTCGGAAAGTATCTCATCTTGCAAAGTACCCACCTGACTACTTTGAACATGTGTATTCTAAAAGAAATAAAAAAGAGAGTTAATAACTGTCATCTCCTAAGGTGCATTATAATTAGAATTATTTCCCATGGGGTAACGTGCCTGTGTTGCCATCATTATGTGGTGATTACACTATACATTATTAATCACATGACCTACAGCATTGATCGGGTGCCAGCAGTGTTGCTTAGCTTTGTTAATGAAGCATACTGTACCTTCTTCACTCTTACTTTTGCTTACAAAGTACCTGGTAGTTTGAGCTTTTGCTATTTTTAAGTGATTCCACAAAGCAAAACACTACAGGGACTATACAGTTCTACAAATAACACATATTGGAATAGAATTTTATGAGGTCACTTGTCATCCTATAATTTTGTAACCCAGAAACCGAACCTGAAACTTTGCTAGATATTCAGGTCTTTGTAACATGATAAACTGAGCTGAGAGAGAAACACACATGCACACTATTTGTTTTAAGTGACTCTCAGACAGCATTCCATCTAGAAGCAGCATGTGTGATTGCTGTACCTATTCTATATTTAACATTTTATTCTGGTGTATAGTAGTTCAGCAGTAGATTTCTTCTTCTTCTTCTTCTTCTTCTTCTTCTTCTTCTTCTTCTTCTTCTTCTTAAATGTATAGTGCTCAATTTATCTACCCCTGCTTTTTCTCCCAAATTTAGAATGCCCAGTAATTGTTTCCCCTCACCACAGAAATTCCCCCCACAGCTCAGGAAGACCAAAGGATCAATGGGCATCCTCCAATCCCACAACTGAGCCAGCTTCCTCCTACACCCAGGAACTCGAGAGCGGATGTCAGTGACATACCGGCTTCTGGAGGGCAAAGGTCTGACTGCATGACCCTGCACACCACGCGACCATGCTTTTTCTAGGTGAGCCACTCGGGGACCCCTTGCCACTGCTTTTCTAAAGATAAGTACAGTAGATCAGTGAAGAATCATAATTAATTGATTATTCAGTCCCAAGCCAGTCTCATTAGAACGTTGAGTGGTGTCAACTCTAACCACTGGGCCATGCTGACTCTGATTACAAAGAATGGAAGACATTATGTGCTTGACTCAGGGTTAATACAAGCCAAAGGATTAAGAGGTAACTCTGAATATATCATTTTTCTTGACAAATAATGTGTTAGTAGGCACAACGGTACTAGCGGGAATACAATGTAAGCATAGTATGTACTGCATGATATGGGGAAAATGATTTATTATACAGTATAAACCGTAACATTTATTGGAAGTAGTTTCTTTATTCTGTCCATCACTTAAACCTAACTATTTCACAATAGCGGCAGCAGTGTGGAGTAGTGGTTGGACTCTGGACTCCTGACCGGAGGGTAGTGGGTTCAATCTCAGGTGGGGGACACTGCTGCCTTACCCTTGAGCAAGGTACTTTACCTAGATTCCTCCAATAAAAACCCAACTGTATAAATGGGTAATTGTGTTTAAAATATAATGTAATTGTATGTAAAAATAATGTGATATCTTGTAACAGTTGTAAGTTGCCCTGGATAAGGGCGTCTGCTAAGAAATAAATAATAATAATATATACAGTAGGTTATATATATTTTGTTGGAAGGATATGATTTCCAGTCATCAAGATTTACTGTATCTATAAACTCCATCTTCCTTCCTCTTATTAGCTTTAGCACCTGCACTGAAACCATTCCCAACCAATGAACTACTGCATGTGGCACTGACTTCACTGCACTGTACTACTGCATGTGGCACTGACTTCACTGCACTGTACTACTGCATGTGGCACTGACTTCAACCTTAGAAGATGTTTATCATTATTATGTTGTAATCTTGTAGAAATGAGGAATGGGTAGTCTTAGTCTTGTTGCTGATGTTCATCCTTTCTTTTACTGCATTCATCACTTTGATGCAACATTATTAGGCCGGTTTGTCTTCAAGATTGAAGACCTGTAAGAATGGAGTTTTAAAGAGAGTTTTAACAATTCCCTTTACCGTTGGTGTAAGTGATCTCCCTGGGGACATTCTTGAATGTGAGAGTTCATCTCAGTGGGTTTCTCAACATCCAGTACGTTTCGATAAAAGACAATGAGGTTAGTGTTGCATTTAACCCTGTCTGTCAATGTACCCGTGGAGCTGTGCCACAGTGAAATAAATACAAATATAGCCATTACATTATATACAACACTCTACCACGACATTAAAAGCTAAGATAAACACTTAAACTTGTTTTCAATAGAATTAATTTAAATACTGCTTTCAACATGTTTTCTGGATTAATCAGAATTAAATCTGACACTGTTACTTCTCATAGGGCACAAGCTTAATCATATTTCATATCTACATGTGATGGATGAAGGCTGCAATGTTATATTATGAGGCGAGACAATTAAGAGTGGCATCACAACAGAAACATGTAAATTAAAATACAGACTCTTCATAATTTATTCATGACATTCATTTTAAAAACTGATGAAGCATAGCAAATTACTTCAAATAAGTCAGAAGTTGTAAAAATGATGCATGTAAACTACTATTTGCAAGTCAGAAGAGACAATTAAAAGTATGGACCCTTATAAATCCATTTATTGTAAGCCAGACTTTTTAATTAAGAACCATGAAGGCAGAAAACTAATACACAGAAGTAAGTTTGTCTCAACTTTGAGTTAAAACTACCAGCTCTTTCGCAGTGATTGAGCAGGAATGAACGAAAGCAACCAACATAAATCGACTTTATTGTTATGTATGAATGCAGTGTTTATTTTATTATCTGTGGCAAAACCCGCAACGTCATTATATCAGTGCAGGGGTACAATATAAAAAAAGAAATGAAAAACAAAATATCTAAATATCCATAAGTGTAGTGTCTGGTCTGTAAGTCTGAGCAAATATATCGTAAGTGAACAGTATAATACAGTTATTGATACAGCTTTTAATAGTGTTTCTATTTATTTTAAAAAGGCTTTGATTATGTATAGTAAGGTGCTCTTCATGCAGTAACATGCTTTTCTTCCATTTTTCCAGTCCTGTGGTTTCTTTGTGGTGCCACAGTGATTTCTGAGACTCACCTTCCCTTTGGAATTGGTCATTCTCTACTTTGTTGGTCATTCACACTGTGTTGCCTTCTTTCAACAGTTTTCATTACACAATTTCAGACATAAACTTGACACAGGTGGTGCAGTTTATCGTCTTATCACACTTCAATAAAGAGATGGCTCTGTGTGTGCCCTTGTGCACCTTTGCTGGTATTTCTTCAAGCAGACCCACAGTGTCTTGCCACAGCTGATAGCCTTGCCCAGAACTTCTGTTAATTTTTTTCTGTGGTTATACCCTGTTGTCAGGGCTATAAGGAAGCGTTGGGCATTTAATATCTTATTTTCAAAATTACAGAAATTACAGACGCAGATTAGCACTAATCTTGGGCTAACCTAAGTTAACATTAGGTCGTGCAATATTTAACGAGATGAGTGAAACCAGGTCCAGGACTGGAATGTAGTGGATGAGCCACAAGTGAGTACCACTGTACTGTAGGTGTCAATTTCTAAAACAGGCCAATTATAAAGCAAGATGGGTGTCATTGTCACTTTTTTGGTCAGTACAATAAGCAGTATGTATCTCTCCCTCACTCTCAGTCTCTCTATCAATAGACTGTACTGTACTTGAACATGTTGAGCAGCCCTGGTCAGTCCCTCAGCTGCATCTTTGCTGACAGGGAGTTCTGTGTTGTGCTAGAACAGCATCCGTAATGCTCGTGTATCACACAACACTGCCTATTACACATGCACTGAAAACACATCAGCATGCAGGCTTCGAATCTAAAGGTTCAATCAGATGTACAATCATACATATACTTTACCTAGTCTGAGCTGCCCAGTGTGTAGCAGTAGACTACTGTAGGAAACACTAAATCAAACCCAGTTGACAAACATTTTGGCTGAAGCCTTCATCTGCATTGTGGAACTGTGGAAGAATTTTGAGGATACAAACCACATACATACAGTAAGATGTTTACAATACTAATAAGAACCAGCACCTTCAAATTGTTTTCAGTATTCTCTCAAGACTTGCATCCATCATGTAGCAGTTATTTGGGACAATATAAAACAACAACAGTGCTTGCAGTTTGATCCTAATCAGAAAGGCATTTAACTCAATAAGTGAAATATTATGTGTGAACGCAATCAACAAAAAGGTTCAAACAGTAAATTACATGAGTATGCAACCTTTACAGTAAATGAAGCAATTTGCTTAGTAAGTTTCTTGATTAGGAAAGTACAATATACAACAAAAAAAAGATTTATGTTATGTTTTAGACATCACAGGGTCTATTCAATTCATCTAAACATTGGCAGATCTAAATAACACCTTCAAGTCACATAATAGGATCCTTTCTGGCATTTCACATATTATAAATAGACTCAGGAATATGTATACTCTTGTGGGACATAACATTTCAATTTGGAACAACACATCTTTGTCTACACATATAACACTGAACAAGATTCAATACAGATATTTGTAAGATCTAGATTTGCTCATCATGTGTGCTTGAAGAATGGTATCCAATACTGTATCTGTAGCCAGAGCATTCCTCTTTTCACTAAACTTTACATTTAAAGCACATAATCCAGTCCTCATCTAGTGAGTCTTGATATTATTATTATAATTATTATTATTTGTTAATTTAGCAGATGCTTTTATACAAGGCAACTCACAGAGTGTGAACTATGCATCAGGTGCAGAGTCACTTACAACAACGTCTCATCTGAACGATGGACCACAGGATTTGAAACAAGGACCTCCTGGTTACAAGCCCTTTTCTTTAAACACTCAACCACACAGCCTCCTTGTGTGCTCCAGTGGCTATTCACTGTTATCTTCGGTGCAAAAGTATGCATTTGATATGTTAAAATGGTGCCACCATATTTCATATAGTAAAGCTGTACCTTGCACTGTGAAAAGGCTCGAATCATTTGCCTGAAGAATATCACATTAGTAGCGTCCTTGTAAATCTGCTGCAACACTTGCCAATCTGCTGAAAAAAGAAACCTGGATGTGTACAGTAGAGTATGTGTGTTGTTCAAATAATATTTCCTGCAATAAATATAAATATGTGTGTGCAAATGTGTGAATTTCAATTCTGTCCAATCTGTCTGAAAGAAAAAAAGGCATTTAGATGCAAAATATAAGAGAAAGTAACTAGCATTCAAAATGCGGTGACTTTCCACTGTTCCCCTCAGCTAGAGCCAGAAACACCACAAACCAAAGAATAATAACAACAGTAGTAAGGACTGTAAGCTGATGTATAACTAGCTCTTGAAGTGAAGTCCAGACCACAGGTCTTTACTTAAACCCGGATTCATAAAAATTTAATATTCTATAGTGATCAAAAGGCCAGGCAGTGCATTTCATTTTTCTTTAAAAAAATGCCAGCATACAGTATTACTATAAAAGGCACATCAAATATGTACTATTTCATACCACAAATTAGTGTAAAGCAACCCGTTTTGATAGCAATTACAAGATATATTCAAAAAAAGAAGTCTTAAAATACTTTGAGGCATCTACTGAACATTTTGCACCACCACCACCACCATAACCACCACCACCACCACCACCACCACAACCACCTTCAAGAGACATGGGGACATTTTAATCAGTGACTTGCCGTTTCCTCTTGGAAGTATGAGAAGGGAAATTGGTTGCTGATCGGTAGGGGAAATTGATGGTCAATAATTTCATGAAAACAGCAGTGAAGCCTGCAGAGTGAAACAGGTCTATTGAAGAGAAAATGGGATATGAAAATAGGAATTGAAAATGCACTCGCTATGAAAATAAATTAACTTAATTGTTTCCTTGCTCAATTTAATTGAATGAATATTGTGTATTAGAGAAAATAAATGAACTGGATAGTTAAGGATCATTATTAATGGTTCCATTCATATTGCCTCTTGCTCAATCGTATATGGGCTTTTTTTTTTTTTTACCTTTCATTTCAATTATAACGACCTTGATTTCCCATGAAGGAAAAAAAACTGAAAAAATAGAATATATGAGAAATGTATATCACATCAGTAAATTGTAATTTAGTCAATTAATAATCTCTATGAAAAAAAATAAAAAAACACATCTGACATAAAGAAGAGACATAGGTTAGAATAACAAGGTGTTTGTATTTATTTATTTATTTTTAATACACTGCTTTGTTCTATTTACCAAAGTTGCAAAGATGTCGCATAATTACAGTATTACTAATATGGTAGCTAATTAATATTAAAACGGTGTTTGTTTCATAAAGATTAGGGGATTAGCAGTAGCAGAATAGTATATATATATATATATATATATATATATATATATATATATATATATATATATACACACACAGTATATATTCACATGTACTAGATACGTTCGGTATCTAGCTATGTGTCTTTCAAGCTATCTCTCAATCTACCTTCATCACTTCCCTATAGAATTAACGTTATCAGGCATTATAACATACAGTATATGCCTTGATGTTAATTGAAGCTTTTTAATAATAAAATAAAATAAAATAAAATAAAAAATACATTTAAAAGTTTTAGGACTAATAAGCAATCAGCCTCTCCACATTCAGAATACCTGTATAGGGTATTTGATAGCCCACGTAACTCCCCACACAATGCGGTTGTTTTTTTTTTTGTGCAGCTGTTTGTTTTCTGTAGAATCCAACCTAGATGCCAGAGTGAGCTGTGTAGCAGTCCCATTTTAGAAGGAGGTTGGGTACAAGCAGTGCAGTCTTCGACGTTATTCTCTACGTACACACACACTGTGAAACAGCTGCAGGGACTGGCAGAAGTAAACTACAAAGGTCTTCTCTTTACAGACATATAAGAGAAGCAGAGAATAAAATAGTTAACAGTCAATGGGACTTGGCGTTGGAACGTTGGAACATCAAAGGCTGTGTTAACCACATTGATCTTCCGCTTTGTGGAACGGTGTGCTCTGTTCAAGGTGCTGAAACATGAACCAAACTGTCACTGTTTCACATCATGTTCCGTGTCATTCCTCCAAGACAATCAAGGTAGGCATTTCTCATATGTTGTTGTGATTATCATATTACAAGAATCAACCTTGACTTTTGAATGCGTGTGTGGAATAACGCTCAAAAGAAACGCTATTGTTTTTCGTGTTCTTTTTTTTAGGATACAGTGCGGTACTAAGTTGTGTTAATTACTTCGACGTTGTATTTACTTTTTTTAACGAGCTCAAATCAGACTTAAAGGAAAAGTATTTGATATAGTATGCAATGTATACTTTAAATTCCATAGTGGTACCAGTTCATTGTTAAACTATTTAATCTAAAGTATGTCAGCGATTGTTAAAAGACCGCAGACAGACAAGTGGCCGATTGAGAAGACAGTTTGGAAAGTTTGCCAAATTAACTGTCGTCCCCCCCCCCCCCCCGTTACAGTTAAGAGACACAAAATAAGCTTGCTGTTCAGGATTTAAAGTGTGTTAGTAAATTAAATTGTAAATTGCAGTGTATCAAACGTTTTAATATTTTATGTGCTGTAGATATGATGGAAAACTGTTAGAGAGCTCAGTCTTCCTCCGAGACCACTAGAAACAAGAAAGCCACGCTCATAGCACATACATTACACTTTGATCAAGCAATGTAACAGGAGCACTGTTGGTACTTTCCATTGCATTTCTTAAGAACTGCAACAACAGCCAACAAGCGTAGGAAATATTTGTGATGATGATCTTGTCTTCTGCTTTGTATAGCAGTTCGTTTAAATAGTGTGTTCAAAATAATACATCTTATAAAAACATGTTTTAGTATTTATATCATTTTTTTCTGTAATGTTTATTTTGGTAACTGTTGTTTTATTTTGTGGGTTTAAAGGATGCTCTCAAACAATTACTAAATGCTAAAGTACATTTATAATCTTGTTAGAAAATATTTACACATTTTAGTTCAATTGAGATGCAACATCTGAGAAAATGGTGCAATGAGACCAGGACTGACTAGTCACTAACTGAAGAAACGCACCTGGTCATCTATTCAGTATGTTCCTTGTTCAGTTTTACACGAGTGAGGTCAACTGGCCTGGTCGGTGGGTCACATTCATCAAATGCTACAACGGTCCCCAAATTGGTTTTTTTGTTTGCTTAAACAACAACGTAATCAATATTATTAACCAGTCAGGTAGTATGCTCAAGATCTAATTAACCCAAACCAATTTGAAAATGAATCAACTCAAACTAATTAACCAAAGAATGTCTGTTAAAAGAAGATATTTTGTGAGGTTCATACAAACACATTTATCATATGTAGCAAGCAATTTAAATAAAACAATATACCCTATACAGTATATGACAACTCCTTTGTCTGATCAAATATTAAACAACAGAATCTGCCTCTAACAAGCTTTGGTCATAGTCGTGTAGGGAAAGAGTTACTGCAATCTCCTTTCTGGTAAGCCTTTGACATTTCTGGGAACCAAAGTACTGGATTTCTCCTAGAATATTGATTGGCCACATTTCCCAGGTGGGTGTTTTCAATAAAGAGGCGAGAACGGTAAAGAGCCACATCAGTATAACTGGGAAGTAGAAAGTCAATTGAAGAGCAGCACCACTGCTGGCCAGTGTAACTTAGGGGGCGCTGGGGTGATGGCACTTATTATAGTGGTATTTGATGTCTTTTTCATCTTCTATATTCCTCTGTTTGTTTTGATGTCAGGCGAGCCATTTGATGCCCACCGGCTTCTCTTTTATCTCTTATCAGACCTGGGTTTATCCAGAAAATATGATCTTCATTGAATGTGCCATGAGTTGAATTCTGCCACTGTATTTCATTTGAGATATACTGCTTAAATCGGTCTTACATTAATAAGCAATCCTGTTTGGCATGATAATTGACAATGTGTTCCTTTTATGTATTATATATGGAATTCATAGCAGAACACTGCACAACAAATCCTTTTGAATATCACAGATTTGATTGTACATGTGTTGCACTGAATTACAGTATTTCTGCAATCACAAGACTTCAAAGCTACTACCATTCTACAACCAATTCCTAAGTTTCTTTTTTAATCATATTTTAGCACTAGAATATTACAATTTCTATATTTTGCTTTTAAGATTTAATAGCTATTTTTGTATAATCACATGCTGCAATTACATCTTGCGTGACAGGAAAAATGTTTTTGAAGACTTGTAGTCCCTGTGGCTAATTTCTTTAGAGTCAGATTCTTTCTTCCTTTGTTTATTCATACAATCTGTTGTCAGTCAAAACATTTTTTTTTTACCTGTTTTTCAAATATATCTGGCCAATCCAAAACTATTTGCTCTATGACAGCTGTTTGGGTAACACTGTATGCAATATGGCATTGTTAACACTATAGTATACAGCTATAGTTAATTACATGTGTAATTACAAATGGAAAGTTTTTAGAAACAACTTTTTTGGGGGGTGCCAGCTTATAACTCTAAATGTAACTTTGTATGCACCACAACTTACTGCTGTCTACACTCTTTACTGTATTATGGCAGGTCAATAGAAATAGCATACATGAAAGCAGTATGTGGAATGAGAACATCCAGACGATGACAAAAATAAAAACATGACGGAAAGCAATTGAAAGGTTGTTTACATGGTTTCTAGACATCAGCTTTGGGCACACCTATGTTTTCCCTACTCCTTTCCTTAGTCTATTTTACAGGCAGAAATGCACTCAAGGGAATCACTTACTCTGCTAGATGTTTATTTTTCATCCCCATTGGTACACAAAGAGACCAATAAATGTCTAATTAGTGGAGGTATGTAGTTCTGCGGCTGTGTAGATCAATTGAATGTATTTCAGTGTCAGGATTCTACTGATCTGATAATTGAATTAGCGAGGGACCTCTGAGCTAGTCAATCAACTGATCAATTTGAACTCTCAGTCAATATGTATCCGATCAAAGATGGATGCTTTGGTAGTGTTTAGACAAAAAAAACATTGATGGTATTGAGGAAGGAAGCATCTGTAAAAATGGTAGTGTCATCAAGGTAACTGGTACTGAAGAGTTTGACCCAAGGATAATAAATAAAATCAAGAGAATTAAAGTAAATACATTATTAAACACAAACACACACACACACACACACACACACACACACACACACACATGTTTGCATTCCTATATTTGTGGGGACTTCTCATTGGCTCTCACTAAATTTTTATTTACTATTTCTAACTCCAGTCAGATAAAACTCCACACAGGGTGAAAGTCAACAACAAGCTAAATATGTTGGCACTTTTTTTTTTAAAGGCATATTTAGTTCTTAAAAAGGTGTTTTACAAATTGGGGATCTTCCCACAATGTCAGGAGTTACTATTTTTGTGGGGACATTTTCTCAAATTTTGTCTGCACATTGATAGTAATACCTGCCCCCCCCCAAAAAAAAAAATAAAATAAATAAAAATAAACAAAACTAAAACCGCTCAGACCTTTTGTTGACTAGGAGGAGGCCTGTTTCATTAATCTGTTCAGTGGATATTTATTATTTAATTATTTAGCAGACGCCTTTATCAAAAGCTCTAAATACAGTAATCATGTGATTAATCAAAACATGCATGTGTCAGTGTTGACAGCCAAATGGTACAACTAAGTGAAATAAAATACAATCCATCAAGGGCTAAATTGAATGTTGAGGATTAGGAAATACTAATGAAAGATAACTCAGGACCTGTAAGTCCGAGACTAAAGTTATCAAACGCTTTACTAAAATGAATGAGTCACAGAGGTTTTATGGTTTTAAAAGCAAGGAAACATTTATATCAGAGTAAGTTGTGTGGCCACCCCTGTTTCCCAGTGTACGAGAGAGCAGGGATTTATACACCCGCAAACATATTGCCTCCATGGGGTTCTGATTGGCTGAACGAACCTTTGGATCTTATATACAGAGTGTGAGCAGGGATAGATGCAGTATAAGAAAAAATCGATCAAGGTCAATTTGAGCAAGAAGACTACAGCTTACAATATAATAGAGACCTAATTATAAAACATTTATAAACATGTTTATTACATGTCCATAAAAGTTATGCAAATGCATATTGAATCATAGCATTACTGTCTAAATCATTTTTGGAGCCATGTACTGTATATACATTACTATTATCTCCTGTTATATACCTCTGAACTAGCCTTGATTTGGGAGCTGGAGGGATCAAATCCTTCATATCTATTAATTCCATGCCTAACCTGTGTTTTCCAATTACATTTATTCATAAACAATAAACGAGCAAAACGTTTGTATTTTGTTCTTAAAACCACATCAAAGGGTTAGGGTAATAAAGGGTAATGAAGTTGGTCAATTTGGAATTGGAATACAAATACCCAACATCCATAGCAGCCATGAACTACAAACCATGACTGAAAAACTTTCTTCTTATTTTCTAAATGCATTCTCTAAACTTGAAATCAGTTGAAAATGTATGAGTTATTAATTTAATGTGACTGTTTTACCCCCTATTTAACTTTTTTCGGAATTAGAATAATGAGGACTTTTAATGTAGTTGTTAGCACTGACCTCTAGTGTATTTTTGTAGCAAGCCTCTCTAATATATTCTGGAGTGGAATTACCTTCAAGGCAATGCTTTCCATCACTATTAAAAAAAGGCAGAGCGTTTGATAGAAAGGTGCTTATTGTCCAATAATCGGTTGACTTTCTTTTCTTTAAACCTTTGTAGTCCATTAACAGAAAACCCCTAAGATCCATTCAGATTAACATACAAATACATTGGATGATTGTACTGTGACTCGAGTGACCTGAATCACTTTTTAAGAACATTTTTATTCAAGGATCTAGAGCTTGCGGAAACCATGTCTGACCTACAGAGTGTTTAATTTTTCTTTAGGGAAGCTAAAAGAAACTTAGCAGGATTCAAATTCCTGTTAATATAATAAAGGAACACTTTGGCCACATCCTGTCCTTCTACACCTTTAAACACCACACACCATGTAGTTCATGGTTGTAATGAAGAACTTTAATTACAGTGTTATGGCCTCTAAGAGCAGAAGGGACGTTTCAGTATGGAATTATCTTCACAAGAAATGTAATATTAATTAGAATTTCCTTTAAAGCAGCAGAAGATATGTCTGTGGAGCTTAGTTACAAACTTCCTCTGGATGTCAAGTAGTAGCAATCCAATTAAAATACATTACCTACTGCTTTATTAATCCCCACCTACGTTACAATAAAGTCTAACGGGGGCCAAGAAACAACAGTAAGACAAGAAGTTACAAGAAGTGCCTCGAAGTAAGACTGCCTTTTAGAATGAATAAATCAGAATAAGAACTTTATTAGCAAATAATAATATTAATAACTTGCTGAATATGAACACTATTTAATTATCTCTGTCAATGCAGACAGAAACAACGGATTGTACATCTTGCAAGTTGAAGTACAAATCATAATGACTTTTCCATTGTATGTGCAATTGACTGCATGACTGTATTCTTCTTGATTTTTTGAAAGACAGTGATATGACAGCAGCAGAACCATGATCGAGTTATCTTGATCAATACTATTACAATACCATTACCGTTGGGTTGTGGGTATGTGTTGTGCCTCTCACAGAAGCCTGTAGGCTTTTGTATTGAGAGACAGCTGGCCATTTGTACTATGAAGAGCTAGTGCTCAGGAAGCTGGCAATGAGACTAAGCATGCATGTTGTTTTGCTGTTGGGTGCAAGATTCCTGATGTTCCAGCCAGAGGGATATCAATATTAGCACCAAGTGAGCAGGAACAGCAGGATATTACTTTGACATGTCACTCTCCTGATAGGGGCTTTCACCACCTCTGCAGGAAATAAATCTGGCTTATCAGCATCACACTAATGGCTCTTTAGTGCTTTAAAATTGAGATCTAAAATTAGTCTGATTGAGATATAAGTACTAACTTTAAGACTGTCAGCATTATAATACATATTTGTCTGTTTCTATAATGGGTATGTACATACTGTACAATGAATCTAAAACAGCCCTGCAGTAGCCAGCCTTTGTGTGCTGTATCAATGTATGGGATAAAACACATTTTTCAGCATAGCCACTAGTAACTTAAGGAATATGTAGCTTTTAAAAAAGTATTTTTCTAACATTCTGCTGGCCTCTTACCTTATGATGTTTGCAATCAGTGGTTCTTATAGCAATTACTGATATACTGCATTTGATTTTATTTGTATTTTATTTCTATGTGTTAAGGTGCTTTGACTTTTGAGTTCTTGAGCTGTTTGTCAGTTTCAGTTGCCTTCCATGAATATACCACTACAAACTATGCAAATGTTCTGAGCCCAGAACTTGTAAATATAATTTATAGTAAAAATGCCAAGGTAGAGGTATTAAGAACCACCACTGACAAGATCATTCAAACAGAATCCAAAGTTTCTCCAAAGTGCTTGCTGTGACATCAAAGGCAATCTGCATTAGAACTATGGATAGCTGTTTACCACCATCAAGGCCACTGTAAAACTACTGATATGAGTTTCTATTTCTGTGTGTACATGTGTCTGTCTACTGTGCTTGTCAATATTAAAATACATGTGTCATTATTACTATGTGTGCAGCGCAGTGTTGAATTATAGAAGCATTGCCATGTCTAGTCTGATGCTATGCAAACCTTCTGTGCATAGAACAGTGCATGGATGCCTGTAACTAAATACAATCTATGCCTGTGCTGTTCACATGTGGTGCAAGGATGGAAGATACCCACCCATGCAGTCAGTTTCAAAAGTAAGAGAGTTATATAACAAACTGATTTGCATACATTTCACATGCTTCAAGCTCAAATGCACGGCTCAGCAGGCTGTCACATTACAGCTGCATAATGAGGAATATCAGTTTTCTTTTTTGAAAGTGTACCCTTGGAGTTTTTAACATTACTTCCCCTGTAGCAATACTGGTTTACATTGATAAAGATAATTCTTGATTCAGCTAACCTTATTCTCTCCATATTATCAAAACACATTGGGCATGACTGATGGGTAAAGTACATTTGTAGTATGGGGAACACATTCTAGTACTGTACTACTGTATAATAATAATAATAATAATAATAATAATAATAATAATAATAATAATAATAATAATAATAATAATAATAATTATTGACTTTAGTATTTATAACAAGGGCATTGCATATAACTAAAAGGGATTACAGTACACAGATTCTGTCTAACTATGTACTAAACCCCTTAATCTAGTGATGTGTTGTTTAATAATGTTTATTCACCGCCACTTTTACTGAGATTACAGTTGAAAGTATGCTTTACTTAGATCAGACCATGCTTTTGATCATGCTTTTAAAATATAAATATAACCATAAACCCTATTTTGAAAACCAGGCAGTCTTTATTCACATAAAAGTTTGATATTAATATAAACTTATGTGCAGATTAAGTGCAACCATCTCAAAAATATTTCACACTAAACCTACCCCTGGTTATAACATCGAATTGCTCAGCATAAAATGGGCCACAGTGTCTTTATTGAGTCTATCTATCTATCTATCTATCTATCTATCTATCTATCTATCTATCTATCTATCTATCTATCTATCTATCTATCTATATATATATCTATATATATATATATATATATATATATATATATATATATATATATGTAACACATGGGGTTATCCTACATAGTAATTAAAGTGATCAAGGAAGGCAGAAAATGTGAAGGGAAAGGAGACAAAAATTACTATAATAATACATAAACTACTGTTAAAAATCCCCCCTGCCTAATATCTACTTCAAGCAATAGAGGCACCCAATAAAGTATTGCTCCCTTCTCCTTTATTATTTTAAAGCATTAGAGAGTACAATGTCCCTTGTATTTACTGCTGCTGAAATTCCACTTGTTTTAGCCCTTTTCACAATTGCTGTTTGTATTTCAATATTGTATGTTCTGGGTGGTTTGTCCCCAAGCTTATTTCAGTGTTCACAATCCCATCACTTCAACTAGCTTGAATACATTTCCCAGTTTGCACTTTACACTTTGATTCCATAGTGCTTCAGTCCCAATAAAAGTACCTTTACACTTTATTATTGTGTCCTGATTTTGTTTTTTCTAATCAGGATACCTGTGGAAACACATTTTCATAAATGAGCTAGTTTAAACCCCACTATTAAGTGACAAGTGCTGATCAGTTACCTTGGTTCAATTTAGTGTAAACTCCCACCAGGGCTCTGCAGTCAAGATAATGGAATTTTCTGCATAGACTGTTGTTGAAGAATACTATGTGTGAATTGAATACTGTTGAAGTGTGTGTGATATTGGGTCCATGGGAGTACTCTTGTCCAAATGTTTTTTCAGATGTAAACAGTTTAGAAATGTTATTATTATTATTATTATTATTATTATTATTATTATTATTATTATTATTATTATTATTATTATTATTATTATTATTTAATTTAGAGCACCCAATTATTCTACCTCAGATTTTTTCCCCAATTTAGAATGGCCAGTTATGTTCCCTCACCATACCAGAGGCACGCACACATGCATGCACGCACGCACACACGCACGCACGCACGCACGCACATGCACACACACGCACGCACGCACGCACACACACACACACACAGACACACACTAATGTTACATTATCATCCTTAACTATAAAACATTGATTAGTGCTAAATTTAGAACATTTCGAAATAATAAAATACATATGAAAGACTGAAAGAAATGGTTTATTTTATTATTTCTGTGTATTAAAGTAATAATAATTCTGTCCTTTGTATGACAAGAAAATAACATGTGTTTATTTTTTCACAGATATTGTAGATGTTACAGTATACACTGTCTTATATAATGTGGTTAACATTTTAGGGTTACGGCTTGTTATGTGCAAACAGTGTAATATATATAAAAAAAAGATGAAAGTAAACTTCAGTGAATACCTGTGGAAAGTTTGTGTATGTAAGGTGCGTGACTTAAAAAACAAAGAACAGTTCCAACATTCAATCAAAATATAAACTCTTGTACCAAGAATATTGGCAATACTGGTCCCTTACAAAACAGTCTAGTGTATCAGAGGGTACTGATCCATATAAGTACTGAAGTAAATCTAAAAACAATATACAAACAATAAATAATACATTATGAATACAATGTATTGTTGCTCTGTTTTGTAAGATATATTAGCTTAAAAAAAATAAAATATGAAAACTCAGTCAGCAAAATCCCAAAAATGAGAAAATGGAATAATGACAGACGCAATAAAAATCTAAATTCCAGACCAATAAATAGCATGCATGACCAGATTACATCAATATTTTAGCAGGCATGGGTTTTACTATATATATTCAATATTATTGCCAGTATATACAGCACATCATATCCAGGTAAAAATGAAAAAATCGAATAATGACAGATACAATAAAAAATTAAATTCCAGACCCTAACAATAATAGCATGCACGGCCAGATGACATCAATATTTTATCAGGCATGGGGTTTACTACATATATTCAGTAATATTTCCAGTACATACAGCACAGCATATCCAGGTAAAGTTGTTGACTTTACATTCAAAAGTGTATTGCAATTTTAAGTAAGCTTAAAACAGACTGGAAAGAGATAACTGTTGCTTACAGCAAGGTCACTGTGGGTTATTCTTTAACTCATGAAGGAAGATGATATAATAGTTCAGTGCTTCTGGCATGGAATGTTTTACTGATAAAAATGTACAAGTAAAGTCTTTAAAAGTGACAAGCATTTAGCATATCGGCTTGGACCAGGTTGTTCTCATAGCCCTGAGCTGTAAATTCCAGTACAGCTGTTCACTTTTGTAGATTTTGTACCTTTCCTACTGTTCATATTTAAAGACATTCTAACCGAGTTTTCCATTTTTTTAAAAAAATATATTATTATTACCATCAGCAATATTATCACAGATTCCCGTTTTTCTTCTGTAAAGATCTTTTGGTTCTTTGCTGGTATTTTATACTAGAATTTGGAATATGCAGATATTTCATAGATAACGCTATAGATTAAAGTTGCCACTGCTTCCTGATATCTAATCATTTCATGTGTTGTAGTTCAGAGTCACTCCAATGGTCTAGTTGTAATCAGACCATGTGACCTTTAGCAAAGATACCAGGATGCAGCACCTAAAGGTTTTCAGAACAATAAAAGATAGACCCTAATAATAAATAAGTTTGTGATTTTTGCACATACCAGGACAATTCATGTGACTTTATCAATTCTGCAATTTCACTTTACTTAGAACTTTGTGTACTGTAATGACTGACTTTAACAGACATTTAGATCTAAAATGAATCACATTTGTTATTTTCGATTAACTTTAAGGTCTTCCTTTCTTTGCGTAAGGGGCAGATACGTACAAAGCATATAGGATCCCTTAGCAACAGGTTATGTTTACAACAACGTTCTTGTTCTAGATTTTTGATGGCATCATTCCATCATTGTACTATAACCTTCTAGATTTTGGAAATGCACGTTCTAAGCATGGAATGCCTGGAGGGAGTAGGCCAATGCCCATAGTTCCACGGATCAAAATGTGTCAAATTGCAGTGACAAATTGAAGAATCATCATCTTTCTGAGATAGAAATACACTTCTTATCTTCTGTAATCCCCTTGCAAATCTTGTATTAAGAAATGCACAACTACAGAACAAATAATGCAAGGGCCAGTGAAAGTCGGTTAGGGCTAGAGTTAGAGTTAGAGTTAGGGTTAAGGTTAGGGTTAAGGTTAGGGCTAGGGTTAGGGTTAGGGTTAGGGTTAGGGCTAGAGTTAGTTAGAGTCAGGGTTAGGGGTTACAGTTTTAATCATGTTGTTGATAATGCAAAGATATAGTTACGTAACTGTGAAAAACAATCCTTCTGCTGGAGGTTCTGCCAGCTGTTGAAGTGTTAACGGGTGAATGGTTCACAGCAGGATCTTTCCATTTTCCTTCTGGTGAACATCTGCTTCCAAAAGCTCACAACAGCATGGAGAAGATGACCTTAAAACAGATCAGACACAGAACTGAAACTGTCAGGCCAAAGGTCAGGGTTCAGACAGTCAAACTGGTGGCAGATCTTGAGTTTGTAGTGAATCACATATTTTTCAATATAATACAGTCCTGAAGACCAAGAAATAAAGTCTATTCAAGCAGCAGATCTAAATACCACCATCATTTAATCCATTCAAATAGGACATGTCCATGTGTTTTCTATAGAGAATTACACCAAAGAGGCTTGCATGCACTTAGATATTTGATTAACATAACATTGTACACAAGACTCAATCAGTGGCATTTTTTTAGATGTAATACTATTCATATAAATGTAATAAACTCTAAGCTGCTTGCAGTTGAGGGATTTCTTTCTATTAGTAGTAGATCACATGTGGTTGCTTGAAACTAAGATAATGACCTCTGTCTTCTAAACCTAATTTACAGGGACAATTTGTAAGGTTAATAAAGTAATATACTGTATGCTGGTAATGGGGTGCCCACCCCTTGTGTATATTTTATGTATGATTATTGTTTTCATTTGTATTATTATTATTATTATTATTATTATTATTATTATTATTATTATTATTATTATTATTAGTGTTTGTATGCGGGCGGACGGGAGCTGTCTGTCATTATTATTTATTATTTGAGACCGGCGAAAAGCTGGTCTTATAATGTGTAGCTGGCGTGGATGGGGTTAAATCCCCATCCCGATAAAATCTTGTGGGAATGTGGCTGAAGCCTTAATAAGGTAATTATTTGATCAATGGGTAATTAAGGCTCCAGCCACAGAATATAAAAAACGGGTAGCGAATGCTACCCGATTGAAAGGTACTCGTTTTAGCGACATCATTATTGTTTGTGTTTCTTTTGCTTTGGCCAATGTGCCCTTTTCTTTTGGTGTGTTTTTGTTTAAATCTTTATTTTTGTATTTAATTAAAATATGAGCACAGCAGCTCCGTTTTGCCCGTACCATTTGTGTTATTGTTTCATTTCGCTGGTCTGACGTCACCCCTGCAGCCCTCACTGTCACAATGCTGTATCTGCTATATTGCTATATGCACACTTTAAGCGATTGTGACATTTTCCTAAGAGTGGCTTTTTCCATGGCCTGCTACCATTGAGACCTTCACCATGCAATACTCGACCTATGGTTGAAATGGAAACCCCAGTTCCACTTGCAGTCACTTCACTTTGAATATCTTTGGCAGTCAAATTCGGATTGTTATTAACCTTCCTCACAATTCTTCTACTTGTTTTTGGTGAAAGAACCTTCTTTCTTCCAGACAGAGGGAACAGTGTGATAGTACCACGAGTCTTGTACTTCTTGATAATAGATATGCCTAACCCTTTTATACTCTCTAAGAATGTTCACCTACAATCCAGTATTTTCTAGACGTTTCTAGAATTAGGTTCTGCATTATCATATTGAAATTTCTAGCACCTTGTAGACAATACTATCATAGCAACAAAGGGTATGAATACTTTTGAATTAGCATTTTTGGAATTTTGCAAAAAAAATAAAAATGCTGAAATAAATAATTGTAATGATAAATAATCTATTTCTTGTAACTTTTTTTCCTCATCCACAAAAGCAAAACTTTTGCTACAAAAGATTTTTCCTAAAATTCGCTGTTTTCGTGACATTTCTAGAAATTATAATTGGCTAGATTGGCTAGTTTTTTGTGTTTTTTAAGAAGTGCTTTTAAACTTCTTTGCCAGTTTTTGATTGATTAATGTAGAATGTTTTAAAGAAGCAGCCAATACATACAATATATATATATATATATATATATATATATATATATATATATATATATATATATATATATATATATATATATATATATAGTAGTTTTACAATGGGGTAATTATTCTTTCCATCTGTTTCAAATTTGGGTGTGTGATATACATGTGTGCTGGCTATTTACATTTCAATGCAAGTAAATCTAGTTTAGAGCCTTGAGAAATTCTTAGTATACAAAAAAAAAAAACAAAAAAAAAAACATTGTGGAATGAGCAAAGAACTTGTCATCGACTTTCTCTGGGTAATGAATGTGTTTTGGTTTTCTTGCTGGGATGTTGTACTGAACTCTGATTGGCCTGTCACCCTGAAAACCTTTAAATCACCAAAAGTTCAATACATACACTGGGCAGACACAGATACACAGACAGAAAAGCACATCACTGGTAGATCAGTGAAACATATCTCTAGGCACTGGAATTGCTTTACTGAAAGCTATTCATTCTGGCTTCAAAATGTTTCTCTCGGTGCCTCTGTTGCGCTGTGAACCCGGAGAAGGACTTTGATCAGGCAATGCATAACTGCTGAGCAGAAGAAAAAAAAACCACCAACATTTCAGTATCTAATTTACACTGCCTCCTGGTGGCCCAACCATGAAATGTCACTGTTTGCCTGCATTTGAACAGTCGTTTAATATAAAGTAAAATTTGACAAGTGGTCATTCGTCATTCAAGCATTTGTTAATCCAAAATTTAATGCAGTTAATAAGTGATTGAAGATTGAATCTGTAATCGATACGACACTGATAGTGCATTGTCTGTCTATCATCAGCGCTGATTACGGAACAGGTCAAAATGTTTACTTCGCTTTCTGAAAAGTTTAATTTTTCTTAAAATACCCTGTGCTCTGAATATATATATATATATATATATATATATATATATATATATATATATATATATATATATATATATCACACAGTTCTTATGATGGACAACAGTCAATGATATCATAGCCACTGAGGCCTGAAGTTTCCAAATATTACCCACTTGCTGCAGTCCTGTGGGTATGTTTTCTGTTTCTATTAAATGTTTCTGTATCTAGACAAACACGGCTGAAGCAAAACATTGAATGCATTTTGGAACCAAGTGTGAAATGAGTTGATTTGCTGCTAGATTAAGCTGTGACATTATTATTTATTTATTAGCAGACACCCTTATCCAGGGCGACTTACAATTGTTACACAATATCACATTATTTTTTACATACAATTACATTATTTTTTACACATTATTTTTACATACAATTACCCATCTATACAGTTGGGTTTTTACTGGAGCAATTTAGGTAAAGTACCTTGCTCAAGGGTACAGCAGCCGTGTCCCCCACCTGGGATTGAACCCACAGCCCTCTGGCCAAGAGTCCAGAGCCCTAACCACTACTCCACACTGCTGCCCTACTACACCACACTGCTGACATAATAACAGTGTTCCAGGTGCTTAATTAGTAATATGCATGCCCCCTCCCTCCCTCTCTAGAACACCCTGCTGCAGCATGTTGCTCTGTGTTGGGATTCCCTTTACATTGTAGGTCCATATAATGAGATGCCTACATTAAATACAACATTATTCCATAGCCCACAGAACTCTATTGGGAGTGTGGAGCCCAACTGTCATTCATATGCAGGAGCTGTAGACATCTTTACAGACAGAATTTTCTGCAGAACACTTTTTTCTTTTGTGGCTAGATGTATAAAAACTGAAAGGCATTGATTTTCTTTTTTTACATGGATTACTGGGCTTACATATATAAGGAAAGGATACTCAACATTTAATGAAAAATGTCTAGTCCTGTTCTAACCTGAAGGGCTTTGCATCAGTATGCAGAACACAACTGTTCTCTTGCAGCATATATGAAATAACGTGGCCTGTAATGTGTCTTTAAGCTTTGTGTTCCTTGAAAACAGACTTATTTCACACACCTCCTATTGCATGACCCAATGTGTACAGAAACTGTTAAAGGAGTCACTCATTTCTGGGGTCCCTGCCATTGCAATGTTCTTCCTCCTTTTCTACTAACCAAGTGTACTGGTCTCTCTCTATCTATCCCACTATGACTTGTGATCTATACGCATTTGTATGTGCCTGTGTATATTCAATGTCATATGCACAGAATCACAGAATGTATGAATGTATGTAAATTGACGCTATTCTTATTTAAATAAAAAACGTGACGTCACATAAACCCTAGATGGAATTATTTTCCTGTAACTCACTGAAGCCTGTCTATTATATATATATATATATATATATATATATATATATATATATATATATATATATATATATATATATATATATATAACGTTTTTTTGTGTTCTTTAAGAAGTGCTTTTAAACTTCTTTACCATTTTTTGATTGATTAATGTAGAATGTTTTAAAGAAGCAGCCAATACAAAGTGGAGCTGTCAGGGGATGATTAATGGCTTCTTGAAAAGTATTGTTATCAGATGGGACTTTCCAATGAAGGGTGTCGTGGAATGTTGTGAAAATAAAACTCTTCACTCAGCCCAGATAACACTCCAATCCGTCTTGCAAGGGAAAATGTAGTTTTATTTCCATCAGCCCTGTCCAGCTACTTCAAAATGCAGAATGATTAAAGGGGATGGATTTATTTTACTGAATGCTGATGCAAAATTATCTGACCGAGACTAACCCAAAAGTGGTATGTCTTTGGCTTCATTGATGTTTTCATTAATGTATTTATTTGAACTACACTGGTCATTGTTTTACATTTATGTGAGTGAACCTGGTCCCATGATTTATGGTATAAAAATAGGTCAAATTAATGCAAAAAACAAACCTTTAAGACTTAAATCTAGTCTTTTGAAACACAAATGTGACTGTGCAATAGTAAACACCACTGTGTATTTTTAATTTAAGCTTAATATTGAGTTGAAATGCTTATTATTTCATAAATATTCATACTTCACATTGTTCTATTGTACTGTTCCTTAAAGAGTAAGTAGCGCGGTTCCGAAAAATAACTTCCCAGAGAAAGCTAGGAAGGGCTGCTGACGGGGAGCTACAGCCTGAGTCCAGAAAACAGACCGGCGTGGCTCAGCCACTGCTGTCCAGGGGACCTGCAACAAAGGAAATCCCATCAGCGCTGACGTAGAGCTCGAAAGCGGGGGCAGACTAGCTTCCAAGACGACCTCAGAGCTAAGCTCCGTCTCAAATACAATTGCTCAGAGAAAAAGTTTTTTTATTAACAAGTAATAAAACATTTTCTCAACAAGACAGAATTATTGGCACCCCTAAAGATTCTTATAAATAAAATCAAACAAAATTAAATCTGCATTAACATTCTACTTCTTTAAGTTAATCTCAGTCTTAAGGAACTGTATTGTGGCCTTCCATGGCTTTCTGTTTCACTGCGGTATAAAAATGAGGTAACATGCATATGAAATCCATTTGTCATCCATCACCATGGGGAAAGGCAAAGAACTCAAAAATTAAAAGAGACAAATGGTTGTAGATCTTCATAAATCAGGCAATGGGTACAAAACAACAGCTAAAAATCTAAATATACCACTTACCACTATTAGGGCAATAATTAAGAAGTTCAAAACCACTGGAACAGTGGTAAACTTGCCTGGTAGAGGACGCAAGTGTATCTTGCCCCCATGCACAGTGAGGCAGATGGTTCGGCAAGCAAAGGGAAATCCAAGGGCCACAGTTGAAGAATTACAGAACTTGGTTGCATCTTGGGGTCACCAAGTCTCCAAATCTACAATTAAACGCCACCTCCATGCCAATAGGCTATTTGGAAGGGTTGCCAGAAAAAAGCTTTTATTGAGAGCAACCAACAAACGTAAACGCCTGGAGTTTGCTAAACGGCATTGGCACTTCGATTGGAACAGGGTGCTATGGTCAGATGAGACAAAGCTCTTTGGCCATGCACACCACTGGTGGGTTTGGCGTCGAAAGAAGGATGCATGTGCAGAAAAGAACCTCATACCTACTGTAAAATATGATAAAGTATCCTAAGGTATTAAGGTAAAGTATCCTAATCATACTGTTTTGCATTAGATTTTTCTTTTTACAGCACTATGGTTGTGTAAAAAGTGTGCCTAAAATTGAAAATACAGTAAACTTCACAGTGAAATTGATATCAGTGTACCTGTAGTACTTCTTATTATTATTATTATTATTTATTTCTTAGCAGACACCCTTATCCAGGGCGACTTACAATTGTTACAACATATCACATTATACATTATTTCACATTATACAGATATCACATTATTTTTACATACAATTACCCATTTATACAGTTGGGTTTTTACTGGAGCAACCTAGGTAAAGTACCTTGCTCAAGGGTACAACAGCAGTGTCCCCCACTGGGGATTGAACCCACAACCCTCCAGTCAAGAGTCCAGAGCCCTAACCACTACTCCACACTGCTGCCCTATTACATGTAACAATGATTATTTTAGACATGTAAATACTTTTTTTATACACCCTTATGATGAACATAACAATTAAAATCAACTGACGTGTCTTGAAAGTCTCTATTCAATATTATTCCAGAAAGTCTTATCCAAAACTCTAAAAGGACACATATTTTAAACCTTTTCCAGCAGTACATCTAACACTTATTGATTCAATGAAAACCTTTTTGAAGAAGCCCAGTGAAGCAAATAATTAAAAAAAAACCCTGACAAAGTAAAAAAACAACAAGAAAAGGAGTCTAAAAGTTTAGTAGGCACTTTTGATTTTTTCAGTGCCATGCACCTTCATCAGAATTTACAAGACAGATGTCAGCTGTGTGGAACTAGGACATGTTGCAAGGTCACAACCTTTCAATGCTTACAGGGTTTTGTAGTTGCATACTCACACTAACCCATGATGTAGTGAACGCGGTCTGGAAACACTGTGTTACCTGAAAATGATCATGTGTCATGCACAACAAGGCATGCAACATCCACAGAGATGTATTATACTGTACATGGATACAAAATGCTTCAAATAGAAAATCAATGTTATACTGTACGTGTTTCAATCCATGTGTTTCACTTCTCAATGAATCTGTTACAGACCAATGGACTCAAATGAATACATTTCACAAATAACTAAAAGTATGTCATTCACAAACAGATTGACTAAATACATCAACGTTCAGTACAGTAGTTTGCACGAACCTATACAAAAACAAATATGTGGTGCATGCATAAATGATTTATTAATCCTCCAGAAATCCGAAATGACTGCAGCCACTGTAAATCAATGGAGGCTTCATAACAAGCAACAGAATACATTGTACATTGTTGCTTAATGAATACTGTCCAGAGTATCAAAGAAGCTACATGTTATACCAGCAGAGTTAGCTGACTACTAAGATTATGCTTATGCTTTCACATTTGAGGAGTCTGTTGCCGAATAACCCTTTAGTGAATTTTATATTATTCACTTCTTTTAAAAATACATTTTTCATGGAGCTCTTCAAATATTCTGAACTCATTTAAATGTCTTGTATTAAATAATTGAACATGGTGCATTTGCCTTAACATTGCTTCACAATGACATTTACATGGTCTAAATAAATAAATAAATAAATAAATAAATAAATAGTTTCCCATTAAAGATACTGGAATTTGTTGAAGTGTTCTTCGTGGTTCCCAATGTCTGCTCTTCCCCTGCACCTCCTTTGTATCATTAAATGCAAGCCTGTTCTAATCTTTCATATGCCAACTTGATAACCTCAGCTGCTTCTAATTATTTCAATAGTTTTCAGTAGAGCAGGGCTCATTAGACTGGCAGGGCCATTATTTTTAATGGTCTGCTTACTTATGGATTGTTCTGTAGTGCATGTAACATAATTCTGGCAATGCTGGCTACTTGTCTTGTGTGGTAAGGAGGGGGTGGGGGCAGTAGGCATACTTATAAGAACATAGGCTGTGTTAATAAAGAATTAGCATGTAAATAACTCGTAGCTACATACTAACTAGTTAAACAAGCCAATGTATTATATTGTTAAATGTTATTTTGAACTGCAATGCATTGAACTTCACACAGACTTGTACACCAGTGTAATGAATTGAGATTGATTATTTTTCAAGAACCAGTGCTGTCAGTAAAATTATTAGTAATTATGCATGCAGTACATTTGCAACTCCGTGGTGTTTATATTCTCAAAAGGATGACTTAAATAAAGAAGAAGTCTTTTTTATTTGACTCCTGTTTTTTTTTTGTTTGTTTTTTGTTTTTTTAGAATATCCATAAATTCTATGGCAGTATGGAGTTTCTAGTAGAGATTTAAAATGCAAAAAAGTTACTGTGGGGTGGCGAGAGCACCATTTGTTTTTGGGGCAACTGTACCAAGTTCAGAACTGTACATGTGGCTCACACATGCTGGTTGGTGGGCTATAGAAAGCAAACAGGGTGTAGTAGTACAAACCTTCTTATTTTGATAAGCTAACTTTCATTAGGTTTGGCAATGTTAAATCATGCTAATGAAGCCAATGCTTTTCAATATGTGGACTCTGAGCTGATACTAATCCAGATTTCTATGGAGCACAAATATCAATATGCATGTAAACATGTGGCAGACTAGCACAATAAGCAAATCAGATGGGAAAGAGGTCCAGAATTAGATACAGAAATCTGCATTTAAGCTGTAAAAGGGAAGGCAGATGTCTCCTCATATATAAACCAGAGTATTGGCATATGTGGGGTAATAAAAAAGGGCAAGAATAGGATGCTAGCACTAATGTATTTATCTGTGAAATTTGGCTTAAATAATAATAAAAGTAAATAATGGTTCCTTTTTGATGTTGAAAAATGAATTATTTTGAAATCTGATTTAACAATAAATAATAAAAAGGAACATTGCCCCAGGTTCCATGTCTGTCCTTCACTGAATAAATTGCAGTTGAAGAAAATTGGTCCAAATAATTATCATTTTCAAAAATCTTAAGTTGCTGCTCTTGTTAAAAACATTCAAAAGGGTGAAACAGATGGTGTGCTAGTATGGGACAATGCTTGAAGAGCCAAACTGATTAAATAAGTCGTCTGCTTTATACATAACTCCCACCACATGTTAGAATGTGTTCCCCTCCCATCTGTAAATTATGCTGGTATTTGATAAAGCCATTGAGAGACTTTTATGCCTCTGTAGTATTCTGATCTCAGAAACACTGGACATTCCAGAAGCAGGTCCTTTAACTGGTGTGCATTCAATGTATCTGGGTCTGGGTCAATTGCACATAGAGCTAGATTTGTAAAGCTAATTACTGAAAATCAGCATTTACATTATTTTGTCTGAAAGAAAAAAAACACAATTTAAATAAAAACATGAATAAATTAAATGCTTGAGTTACTGACTTCTGAACTGTATTTTTTGTACTAGCTATTAATAAAATTGCTAATGACATTTTAGAGTAAAGAGCTTTGAGAACCTAGCCCATGCAGTCAAGGAAATCTTCTTGTAACAATGTTCTGGCATGGCCCTAAAAAGCACAACAACAGTCCATTCATTGTCGAAGTTTCCTTCCAATGCCATGACCACTGTCAAGATGGATCTGTTCTTCCAAAGCAAAAGTGTTTCTTACTGTGTGTCCCTCACACGTGCGCCATGATGGTGAAATACCTTTCACCGTTTCTTGTGTCCACATGATGTTCTCCTGATGGAATTTCTGTACTCACTGGGCTGAAGTTGCTTTGTCTGTCTTTATGGGCTAATGTGCATCTTGATCGCCTCATTTGACACAGCAGGTGCTATTCTTCTTCTTAGGGTGTGTTGTTGTAACCATAGCAGCTAGGATATGTTTCTTGACACTGAAGGACACATTCCATTAGTTGAAGATTTTGAGCATGAAAATACAGCACTTACTGTTAATGAGCTGTATAGATAATTGACACTTCTCATATATGGAACAATATTTCAATATGTTTGGGTCACACTTTAGTTTAAGAAAATGTATAAATGTGTTATTAAAGGTAGTATTGTAATAACATGTTATGTTATAAAGTAATTATACTGGTTCTTAAAAAAATGTCTAGTTACATTTTGTTATGAACAATGGTTACATAACCTGTTAATATAATATTATTTATAAGTATGCAATAAGGCCCGGCTGGGCGTCCATATACGTCGAATATCCCCCGAGAAGTCTGTATATTCAACGTAAACGGACGCTCTAAAGGGCCTTATTGCATTTATAATCCAGGTCAAACTGTGGATTTGAAGAAAAAAGAAAGCATAAATCATGCTATAAATAAATCAAGGCAAAAAATTATTAGTGTTTTTTTATTAAAGTAGTCCCATGTATAACTTTGAACTACACACTAAGTTAAGATGAATACATTAATTCAAGTAAAAGAAAGTAAATCATTTTTTTGATAGTGTGCACATTGCCATTGAAAAAATACACAAGGGGTCGGAGTTGAGACGGCATAGAGTTATATTTTTCTTCCTGTCAGAGCAGACACACTGAGCAGAACAGACGTGATAAATAAAGATAAATTCAATGACGTCTCGGATTTCAGTAATTTGTTCAAAATCTGTGTCAGAGAGGGGTGGATAATGTGCACAAGTGTCTTTTTGTGTTTTTCATTAGCGTTTACAAACTGCTAAAAATACATTATTTGAAGTGACAAAGTCAGGGTGAGTGAGCATAAAGACAGCAATTTTTTATATTTGTTTTGGTATTTTTTTTCATTTAATTCTTCTTCATCCAAATCGGCATGTCTAATTACTACTTTGGGTTTTTTGCAGGTAATTAGTCACTCAGTTTCATAGTTACAGCTGTACATCTGTAAGTGAGTGTAAGCAAGATGGCTACCGATACTTAGTTTAAATTGTGTGAGGCAGCACAGTGATTTAGAATATGTGACAAGGCTCCAGCTGTCCATATCCATCCAATATATGGACAGGTGGAACCTTGCTGGACCAATCACATTGATTGTTTCACATTCCATCACCAGCCCTGGATTATACATCCTTTATGACATATTGATGTATTCATTGTTCATAACAAATCCTAGATAAATGTTACCTAGTGTTGAATTTTATATACAGTACCATATAATTGCAGATCTTTAAAATATGAATCAATATACAACACTATATATATATATATATATATATATATATATATATATATATATATATATATATATATATATATATATATTTTCATAAACCTTAAGCTCTGTTTAATTCAATTTTAGAGTATGAGCAGAAGCTGTTAGGCAAGCACGACAGTAATTGAAGCAGTTAGGGTACCAGTGCACAAGGGAATTGTTGGAAGAACTGTTTAATTCTGTGATGCTAGAAGTTGATAGCTGGGTCCAAACATGCAAAATAATAAAATTAAAGTACGAAAGAAAATCAACCCTTGATTGCTTACATTAAATGGAAATGAAAGCAGATTAGTTTTCCCTTTTGATGACTAAATTTGACATTCCTTACAGGGTTATTTTAATTAAGTCTCATGTCAGGAAGCACACGCCTTGCTAAATAGGTATAAGAAGGTATTGTTTCTTTCTTCAGGTCTAAAAAGTCCCCTGGATTGACATTGTCACCTTTTAGAATTTTACTTCCCTTGATTTAAATTCAACACTTTTGACTATATATCCGAGCATTTTGTTGGCCTTTTTATAGCTTCCCCACATTGTCTAGATGAAGACATTTCTGAGTCAACATAAACTCCTAGATCTTTTTCATAGATTCCTTCTTCAATTTCAGTATCTCCCATATGGTATTTATAATGGACATTTTTATTGCCTGCGTGCAGTACCTTACACTTTTCGATATTAAATGTAATTTGCCATGTGTCTGCCCAGTTCTGAATGCTGTCTAGATCGTTTTGAATGACGTTCAGTTTGAAAATTAATCTTTTATGCAGGTCTTTATCAAAAGCTTTCTGTAAATCTGAATAAACCATGTCATATGCTTTGCAATTATCCATTGTCGATGTTGCATCCTCAAAATAAATCAAGCAATTTAGTTAGACATGATCTCCTTTTCCTAAAACCATGGTGACTGTCTCCCAGGATACTGTTACCATATAGGTAATTTTCCATTTTGGATCTTATTATAGTTTCCATAAGTTTACATATAATAGAAGTCAGGCTTATTGGTCTGTAGTTACCTGGTTCGGTTTTGTCTCCCTTTTTGGTATTACGTTTGCTATTTTCCAGTCTGTCGGTACAACCCCTGTGTCAAGAGACTGTTGCATGATCTTGGTTAGAGGTTTGTAAATAACTTATTTCATTTCTTTGAGTACTATTGGGAGTATCTCATCCAGCCCAGGGGATGTGTTTATTTTAAGAGCTCCTAGACCTAGTGCACTTCAGCCTCTGTTATGCTAAAGTTATTTAAAATTGGATAGGAACAGGTCAACATTAGGGTATGTGGGACAAGAATGAACAGTACTATGAACACAAACAAATATAAAAACACCCAGTCAGTCCCTTCTGTTATGGTTTGTGATTTATTTTGCTAATGTTTGCTTTTATTATTTTAATTACTGTGTTGTTTAGTCCAGTTACCCAAACCAAATATGATCCAACAAAGAATTTCACAAATCTCAACAAAGTCAATTCAGCTGCTTTTTGAAATAAGGAATTTGATTCTAAATCAATTACCCACTTTTGTTCACAAGATGCTCCAGAAGCTGGTTTAGGGGACATTTCTGAATCATGTGTATGCCCCAAAACTTTTTTTTCTTTTACTTATTTCAATAATGTTTCTACAAAAGGATTGGAAAGCTATTTCATGGGCATGCTTGACAGTGTACTCTATGCTAGGAACAGAATACAAGTTTTAATGCCTGCAGATGATTTTACGGTTCTTATGCTTAATTGTAATCCAGAGAAGTAAAATGATCTCCACAGACAGTAAATCTGCAGCCAGGAAATTAACTTCCTCCTGAAGAGTTCCTGCTGAGATAAGACAATCACACAAGCATGACTGTGAAATGGGGTGTTAAAAGTATATCTTCCTATTCTCTCTTGTTGTCAACATGCACACACGCACACGCACACGCACAAGCACACGCTCACGCACACACAATGGGATCTTAACCTTAGCTATGCTTTTCTTTTGTTCAACGCATCAGAACCCTGCTGTAATCTGTATGCATTGAAATCTAATAGCATATGATATTGTATACAGGTACAGTTTGAAGGCCAGGTTACAGAAAACTGTCCAGAGGAATATCACCTTCAGTCACGATTTTTATATTTCATTTTTAGAAATTTGAAAACGGTCTGTGTGAACTCTCTGTAGTTCGAGAAGTTGCCCTGCCATAACTTTGTAAAAAACATTATGCATTATAAAATAGATACATAGATAGTAAACCTAACCTGGTACAATTATACACGCAGTGACTGAAGGGGATATAGTTTGTTTGTTTATTGTATTTATTTATCAGGGGCACATACAATTATAACATAAGTGTCACTTACATGACACAAGATGCATTGCATTTTCAATTTAGCCAGTAGGCTAGTTTCCATTGACAGTCCAGCTGTCATATTAATTGTTGGATTTGACAGATACGTACGTTAAACTATTTACAATTAATATATATATATATATATATATATATATATATATATATATATATATATATATATATATATATAGATTCAAAAAAGAAAACAGCACAAATCCGCTTAATTAATAAATTATACAATATAACATGCAATATTTGTCATGTGTTGTTTTTCAGCATTATTTATTTCCATTATTGTTGTTTCTGTTATTTGTATATGTAGCAATATGTCAAACACAAGGTGGCAGTAGTGTATCGATCACATGTTAAGAAACTGAGGATTTGGTACAAAAAGACAGAAACAAGAAAATACATATAAAAATATTATTCCCAGGTGTGGGGCTGCAATAATATAGGACTATTCACAGTCCCAGCAATAAACCCTGCTATTCTCCAGCCTGTAGTACTGCAGGCCAGTTATAAAACAGTGCTTGTAGTTCGCTTGTGTGTATTTTATCTGTAAAAGTATGTATTTACAGATGTATTTAAATGTAACCTGAGTTCAGAGTTAAAATTCAAAATAATAATTTATGTTGAGCAGTGTAGCAAGGTGGCCCTTTAAATAGGGAATCAACAAACTAAAAACTTGTGGGAAGACTTTTTCTCACTTTTGCTGCTTTGTACCAAGGAAGGTGACTGATTCGTAATGGGTTTGCATCAATCATTTCTTTCCTTTGTGCAAAGGCGTAATGACAAAAGCCTCCCCCGACACAGTTGAAGAACGAATTCTATTAAATAGCAGTTATCAACATTTAAATGTGAAAGCAGTGGGACACTGTCCAGAACTGACTGACAGCAGGTGGGTGAGTATAACCTCAGAATACATGATAACCAGGAGGCAGACTGAGAAATATAGTGATCAAGATGAGAAGATAAGAGAGAAATTTGCAGAAATAGAATGGGTAGATGGTTCAGATAATTGCTCAGATGCGACTGCTGCTGTTTTTTTTAATTAGTTTAAATTTAAAGCACCCTATTGGTCTAAACAGGTCACTGAAGGTACATGAGGTAGTTAAGCAATTAACCTGTTCCCATGCAACATTCTGCCCCTAGTGGATGTAAGAAATATTGCAGTGCCATGAAGAGCAAATTTCGTACATGCACTAGGAGTGGAGTGCTGCAGGAGACCAGCTAAGGGTTGAACTCTGGTGTACATGATACACTTAGAGTATAGACTTGATTCTGAGAGCTTTATTGAGGTCATAGTTCTTTAAACATCCACGTTTTGTAAAGTCACCAGATTTAAAATATATATATATATCTTTATTAATAATTAAAATGTTGATTAATATGAGAAAATCCTTAACAGTAACCTCATTTACAAAACAGACACAAATGCTGGCAAAAATGTGCTTCATTAAGTTACTGCTTTGCACTGTAATTACCATATGATTGAATTGGTTTATTGAAGTGTATATCAATAAATGGTAAAGAAAACCATACAACTAACATGAATTATTATTATTAATAATAATAATAATAATAATAATAATAATAATAATAATAATAATAATAATAATAATAACGTTCATATAGCACCCTTCACACCAAGGTGTCTGAGGATGTTGCACAATATGAAAAAACAAAATCAGGAACATAGTAATAACAATAATAATAAAACAAAACAAACAAGGGGCCAAGTCCATAGGATCACTGTATAAAAGCTGCCGAGAACAAATGAGTGGATTTCAAATTCAACACTGATGTGGAGCCTCAAAAGCAGCCGAGCACAGAGTTCCAGTGAGAAGGGGCAACACAGCTAAAACTACGCCCAGCAAGAGTATCACCTCTTGGAACCAAAGTTTGGACTTTGGCTATCTAAGCTGTCTTCCAGGGATGTAAGGACTGAGAAGGTCCATAATGTAACTAGGCCCCTGACCATGCAAAGCCTTGTATGTCAGCAACAGAACCTTGAAGGCAGCACGAGAATGAACATGAAGCCAATGCAAAGGCATAAGGACCGGGGTGATATGTTCTGTCCGCCTAGTACCTGTCAAGACCCTTGCCGCTGCATTTTACACCATCTGAAGACGATTCAGAGAACGAGTAGGAAGACCAGCAAAAAGAGTATTGCAGTAATTACAAAGAGGTTACAAAGGCATGCATGAGGATCTCTGTACCCTGGGAGACAGAAAACTCTGGACATTTTCTGTAGGTGATAAAACCCTGCCTTAACCACAATAGAAATATTTCTTCAAATTATAGCCTAGGGTCTAGCTGGACACCTAAACTGCAGACAACCAAAGAGGCGCCAACAGTGAAATCACCAAAAGAGCAAAATAACCTAGCAAAATAATAGAACTGGGTTTCAGATCCCATTACCAACAGCTCAGGTTTGCTTGCATTTCATTTCAGACATCCTAGCTTGTACATCTGCTAAACAAGCAGATAAAACTGCTTCAGTATTGGAATTCATTTTTGAGTGTCGTCTGCATAAGAATGGAAGTGTTATCATGAACAGACACAGAGTCGCTAGTATGAGTAAGTGTTGAATCATTGAAAGTATTATTAATTGATGACTTCATATAGATTCCTTAGGAATTATTAATGAATTTAGTATGAAATCCTATGTTAGTTTGAATGTAATTAACTGTTATTAATGAAAACTAAAATGAACACATTATCAGAAGTTTCATTAATAAAAATGTAATTACATAGTAAGATAATCTAATGCCAGTAATTAATAATTACAATTAAATGTATATGCAATAAACATTAATTTGTGATTTATTTCAGACTTTTTTTTCCATCTTAAATACCAAAAGCCTGTTTTGTGCATTCACTCAAGTAAAATCTAGTAGTATTTTATTCAGACATCATATAATTACAACTTTTTGTACACTGTCAAATAATTGGCATATATCCACATGCTGAAGCGGTTTTGTTTTGTTTTCAGCTAATTCAGCATGTATACAGTACTGTATTTACGTTTGCTACAGGTAAGAGTGAACTGCTAGGGAGCTTAACTAACTGCATAATCACCATAAAAAGAACAGTAGGCTCTGGCTTGTGTGATACTGAAAGAAACAATTATCTGCCTAGAAATAAGATCTGCTTTCATACCACGAAAAGGAAATGACTTGAATGTAAACCATGGAAACACTTTTAGAGAATGACCAGCAGTTGAAATTGCACCCTTTCTAAATATCATTGTACTGTGAATTATTCATAAATTAAAAGGAAATGGTATTTGGCAGATAATTCTATTTCCTATATACTGTTTTTATGAAAGCTGCAGGGCAGACATCTCATATGATTTAACCAATGCAGAGATGGAAATGTGTAGCGGCAGAGCAGTCTAATTAGACTGAGTTAGCTCTGGAATACACCAACTGCTATACAATAGGAGACTCATTTCCATGGCACAATATTGTCATAGTTTTACAACAATAACACAAATTTTCATTTCATAGAGCAACAACCAATACTTGAGCAGGACAAAAAGTTAGTTTTTGTTTCACAAGATGAGCTGTTTTTAGAAATGACAATGCTGAATTTCTTTTAAAAACATATAATTAATTTGCCCAATCTTAGCTTGTATGCTTTACATGTGTTCTTCTTTTGCAGTCCAGTCCATGTACAGTACATGTGCCTATCATACTGCATATTATTTGCTGTCCTCGATGTGTTTTGCTGGATACACCAAGCACTTTCAGAGCCTTTAGATTGCAATGGGAGCTAATTCCATTTCCACTGCCACAAACCCTGTCCTGGACACCATTCTCGTGAGCATGATGTTCCAATGACAGTCCTCCTCACCGTCTGCAAGCAGGTTCATTCAGGGGTGTGTGAGATGACATGAAATGATAGAGGCTTGGGAACCCTCTCATATGAAAAATTGTGAATTCTGGTCGACTTAGATATTTTGGATGGAAGGAATACCTAACAAAATTGTGATCAAATTGAAATGTATGAAAAAAATAGTTATCAGCCCAGAACCATTATTGCCTGTGAGAAACTCTTTCTGAAAAGGGGGACAAGACCGGCATGTGTCCAGACTAATATGTGTATGTCAAAGATGCAGAACTGAGTTGTCACCAGCAGAATAAAACTGTGTCCTGCATGTACCCATATTATTATTATTATTATTATTATTATTATTATTATTATTATTATTATTATTATTTAGTTGTTTAGCAGACACTTTTATCCAAAGCGACTTACAGAAATTAAGCAAAATATAAATTATAGTCTTAAATTGAAAATGTACTCATATGATAAAGCACTGTATGATCATGTTTGCATGTGCCCCTGATGATTTAAGGGGTTATCCTTTTCCCATTTAAATGTTAAATTAGACGATGGAAGGAGAATTGAATGTTTGGGATGTGATTAGACTTACCAGGTGAGATGGGGTTCATTTGAGACACACAATGGCGATATTCAGCGCTGGATTCTGGACCCTGTGGTGGCTTTTAAGGAACCTAAGAACAGAACCAGAAAAGGATTTCCAATCCTGCTGGGAGTCCTCCGATATCTTGGATGTGAACTGTATACTGTGTTCAAAAGACCATTAGAAGAAAAGTAACTGTTAAGGTCAATAATATTATTGTAAAGCTCTGTACTGGTTTAGAAAATGTAAAAAAAAAAAAAGCTACTAGCAAAAATATTATTGCAGAAATCTGTATTAGCCTAAATGAGAGACTCGGTGAACTATGAAACTCTGACATAATTTAATAATCTTGATGGGATAAGAAGGGCGTCTCGCTTTTAATTCTAATCTTGCGGGAATACTAGGATTTTCATGGTACCAGAAAAATATGTTTTAACAACCGAATCAAAACTTTCTGAGAGAACAGGTGTTCTAAATTAACGGCCCCTCACTTTTATAATTTTTATATTAAACAAGTGAGAGGAACTCCATGGTAAAGGAAAATATGTAAAATATTAGTTTTAAGTAAGACCTCATATATCAGTATCTTAAAAAAGTGGGAGATAGCCTGGAACAAAAAAGTATATTATTAATTTTAGAGATAAAGGTTGTCTAACAAACCAGATGTTTTAGGCTTAATTAAGCCTTCAGATGCATGAAGGGAGAGCAAAGGTCCTATAAATATGGGATTAAATTTGCAGTTTGTTATCAGTTGAGTTTGTTAACACAAACTGCCTGACCCATCTTTTGAAGACCTCTTTGTGAAGCTGATTGCTATTGTTGTATTCAGTGCCCCTGGATTGGGTGACTATCCTTTATTTGTTCTGTTTTATATTTTAAGATATACTTCTCTACGTACATTGAAGCATGAAGCCAAAGGATATGATTATTATTAGCTTTAGAGATGTTGTCATATTGTATGCATTAACCCTTTAAGGACCGGGATCGTGTTAACACGATCATACTGAAGTGAGCTTCTAAACACGTGATTTGTTAAACTTTGTCTGATTATTCTTGGTGAACTGTTGTCTGGGTATGTGAAAATCTGTAAGCCAGTACACGAACAACGCACTATATTCAATCTGTATTTGCACTCCTGTTTGCCTCCCCTTATTTCACTAGAGAATTAAAGAAGTGCACAAACATGACAACAACCTTACTCAAGCAGTGAGCAGCAACGTCACAATTAAAGCTACAGTTACAGCTGTCTTCCAATTAAAGCTACAGTATCAGATTTGCTGCGCAGTACACAGCAGAGTACCATCATTTTTGCTGTATTCAGAATAAAATAACACATCAAATAGCAACCTAAATATTATACATTTGTTTAATTCTAACAAATAATAACTTTAATAAAATAATCTTTAGGGAGTGATAAATTTAATTAATCAGAGTCACACTTCATTTCTAATTCTCAGCACAAGTTTCTAATTAATTACTAGTCTGTACCTTCCCTGCTGGTTAAAATGATTACTGTGCTTGCTAAATATGACAAGTAACAAACCTTTAAACATAAATCTCCACCTTTTTGAATGTAGTAATGGTTTCGCTGGGCCCAGTCAGTTGATAGCATGTAAACATATAGCTAATGTGAATTATAATTAAAGAATAGGATTTATAAGGTCTGGCAGCTATAATGCAATTTAAATATCTCTTTTTAATGGGCTTCTATGCCAGTGGGAAGGCTTGTAATTATTACTTATGACCCATATCAATTATGACTTGTTCCCCAAAGGCTGGAAGCAATTTTTAAACTAATCAAGAGCTAAGCCTTTAGAATTTAGGGAGCTTATGCACTGAGGAGGGGGTGGAGGTTTCTTTGAAAGAAATCTAAAATACCTTTACACCTTCATTTTATTTCTAATGTGGCACACATAATTGTATTTAGGTCAGCTGCATTAAAAAAATATATTAAAAAAAATAACTGAACATTTAAAAGCTAAATGGTTCTCACAATATAGTATAATGGACAGTGTGGTCTTTTTTTTTTTATAAATTTAGTCATTGCCAGTTATTTTTTATTATTTTCTCCCAATTTGGAATGGCCAATTATTTTATTATGCTCAGCTTACCGCTACCACCCCTGCGCTGACTCGGGAGGGCGAAGACGAACACACACTGTCCTCCGAAGCATGTGCCGTCAGCCGACCACTTTTTTTCACACTGCGGACTCACCATGCAGCCACCCAAGAGCTACAGCGTCGGAGGACAACGCAGCTCTCGGGCAGCTTACAGGCAAGCCCGCAGGCTCCCGGCCAGACTACAGGGGTTGCTGGTGCACGGTAAGCCGAGGACACCCTGGCCGACCTAACCCTTCCTCCCCCCGGGCGACGCTCGACCAATTGAGCGCCACCCCCTGGTAGCTCCCGTCCTTGGTCGGCAAAGGAATAGCTTGGACTTGAACTCGCGATGTCCAGACTATAGGGCGCATCCTGCACTCTACGCAAGTGCTTTTACTGGATGCGCCACTCAGGAGACCTGGACAGTGTAATCTTATTTGCCCCTGTAGTGTGTTTGGCCGAGTCACAAACAGATGGTTTGTTCTAATTAGTTGTGATAGACTGTGGCACATAATCTAAAAATAAAAAACAGTGTGTTGAGGCATAGATAAGCAGCATGAAATCCAGGATTTAAAATATTGTTATTACAAAAAAACAGTAGAAACACAAAACACATAATGGGCAGACAACATTGCCCTGATTCGATGCGATGGGTGTGTAAGATGTTTAACAATGGGCATGCAGCACAGCCCTGGTGGGAGATGTTCCTGATCCTTAGTGATTACGACCTCTTAATACTCAAGGGAAACTATCCACTATCCACTTATATCAGAATGTCTTGCTCATTGGGACTAAAACTTTCAAGTCATGAAGGACAGACAATTTACATTAAAATCACGTACACTTTGCAAATATGTCGTCCCATGCATGGAAACTGTTTATTGTGTTTCATTTTAGAGTATGTCATCCTGCCTGTCACAACCAAAGAATGGCCTTTCCTCCAATCTTCGCATATTTCTTGCTGACAGTGGGTCGCTTTGATCTCACTGTACTTTTATCCCTTGCAAATCCGGGGCAACTACATCTCCAGAGTTGTCTGAAGTCTGGACATATCATGAATCAATATCAATGTTAAAGCACAGCACTCCGTCAGGTAGCTGACAAAATCTGTTATGCTACATTTCATCATGCTTTATAATTTAACAATACATCTGCAAAATGGGTGCTATTGAAAGGGGCAGCTGCATTGATCTTTTTTGGGATATATATGAACAATTTATGGATAAAACTGCTGTAAAGTGTTTGTTCTTGATCTCAGTGAATAAGAAACATGATCAACTAAAGTGTGCTTATTTCATTTAAATTTAAAATTCAAGATTCAGAGAGAGCACAACACCCCCCCCCCCCCCCTTCTCTTCAACCTCCCCCCTCCTCTGCAACCTCCCCCCTCATCTGCTTATTTTCTATCACAGAGAAAACACGTTTAAATAAAGATAATTAATCTTGGCAACAAGATCAACCCATTCAGTTATTGTCTTTAATTTATTTATGCTTAAAACCAAGTTCAATATTTGAATCCTCTGATCTTTTTTTTAACAGATTTGTTAAAAAAAAAAAAATAATAATAATAATTGAGCTTAATGCTTTTGAATGTAAAAAATAGTTTTGATTCAACACCTGCTTGTGCTGTGATCCAAATTAGCATCTGTTGTGGAAAGTGTCCATCTGTTTACACAAATTTCACTCCAATTTTTTCATAAAAAAATAAATGAAAAAAAACGTATAGTTTTATAGCTATCTTTATAGCTGTCTGATCGGCCTGACATTTAAGGTGTATATTTGAAGTTTTATTTTTATTTTTATTCTGTATGCAGTAGCATGGTGTCAGTGATACAGTTAGAGAACTTATATTAAAATACTCGTCAGTTTTTTGTCTCCCTTGATCATTATGGATTCCAACTCAATGCTGTCATAGAGGCATTCATATATTAATTAAAGTGACAAGGTAGTTTTTACCATGAGTTTGAACTTGACCCTGCCAAAATTTATTTTTAAAAGAATCCATTAATTATCCTCTCCCTCCTACAAATCTTTTCTTACTTGTTTAACAATTAAAACAAGTAAGTCTGGTCCTTGTGGAACTGCAGTGTACCAGTGCCTGTGGAATAACCTTTATGAGTAGGAGACATAACACACACAAGTAATTATTAAGGTTATTAAATCACCCTTTTTGTTACCATTTTCAGATAAGTAGCTAACAAAATGATACAGTTGCAGAAAAAACATGTTTTCATGTTTGGTTAAGGAACTTCTTTATAGATTCTGCTGTTGGAATGAAATAATAAATACACATGCATATGTCAGACAATCCTGTGTAAGAGCCACACAGCAGTGTTTGTTACAGAGAGCAGCATTGTGTTCTAAATATTGCTTGGCGTGTACCCAACATTCTGTGCCTTTGTTAATATACTCAGAACACCTTTGAATTCTGTTTAGTGCCACAAAGATTATCACAGCAAAGTTGAAGTGGATTTTTTTATCGTACAATATTAATGAATCACATAAAAAAAAAAAAAAAAAAAAAATCAACAATAATTAAATGAAATGACAGGGAATTACATTTTATTTACTTAAAATGAATATGTGTTATATTGTTGTTGTTACTGACATACTAAGTAAAAAGCCCTAAAGCTAAGTAATTTACTTTGATGTACTTTTAATTTAAAATGCCCATTCTGCAGGTAATTATTTTTAAGTACTTCGAAAATGGCATCAGTCTTATATTGATACATCTTCTTTAACAGAACCACACTTGTTCAAGATAAATCACTCTTCTGTCCACAACTATCAGCCTTTAGGGTCACTGAAAATTATTGTTTGAGAAAAGCTGCTGAAAATGTGAAAGCAATATAAGAGAACTACAATTGTGTGTGACTGAACAAACAGCAACACCTGTCCTGAATATTCCTCACTGAGATCAGATAGAGAATTGTGTAGTCATTGTTCATTCCTAGGATTATGAGAAAAAAAACACAAATACTACAGATTATTATGTTAATATTAATGGTGGCAAGGGATTAGTTAAAGCATTTGGCAGGTTCAGATTATGATAATTGCAAAAGATGATGGGAACTCTCAGCAATGGCCTTAAGAGAAGTTTGAATGGAGATTTATACCTCCTGCCTGGACCCGTGGATGCAATAAAACATTATGCCTCTGAGGGGACATCCAAGTAATTATTTCTGTAACTTGCAATTACAGACCACTGAGGGCAACGTATCAGGGACTAGCCAGTCTGCCCTCTGTGTGTCATTGACTGCTGTTACCAAGGATTCATTCAGGAGAGTTGCTTTCCAATGATGCAAAGAATGTAACACGTTAGCTGATTTCCATCTACATTTTTAAAACCCCACAGGACCATAAAACTGGAAAGAAAACCTTATAACAGCTATACCTCGAGGAATCATCTAGTGTACTTGGAGATAAGTCTTCTCACTTGTATAACATTCTCAACTCTCTCTCAGATTTTATCCACTTAGAATACTGTTATCTCCTTATTATTCCTTATTTATACACCTCATCATTTAGGAGGCAAAATAAATTGGTTTAATTTAAAGGGAAAAAATTATGATTAACATGCAATTACAATCAACGTTTTGCAAAGAGCACGTTGGATTTGGTTTCCTAGCAACCAGGTAAGCACCAAAGAAGGGAGATGGATTTTCTAGAATCCATTTTTAATATTGTTACATTTTTCCCATTCTCTTGAGCGGGGGGGGGGGGGGGGAGGGGGGTTATAACTTAAAACATTGACATTAAACAAGATAATTAAATAAAAGCAAGATATTATTTAAACCATGTTTATATTTGAACAAGCCTTTTAATTAGAAACCTGAGAACCTTAAAAAAGACTAACAGTGGGTATGATGTAACTTCGTAATATTTATTTATTTATTTATTTATTTAAATTTGGAATCACCAATTATTTTTCTTATTTTCTCTCCAATTTGAAATGTCCAATTATTTTTATTTCAAACTGGCTCACTGCTGCCACCCCCGCGCTGACTCAAGAGGGACGAAGACGGACACATGCATCCTCCGAAACGTGTACCGTCAGCCGTCCACTTCTTTTCACTTATTTGTACTATTATTTTTATTTTGGTGCTGACATTATGTAACATAATGTGTTTTAAAAAGCTGACGCAAGAGTACTGAAGGTTTCATCTTCTGCAGTCACACTCAGGTACGTAACAATCTACAGATAACACCGTGTAACAAATTATTATTATTTTTTTTGGTTCCTGGGTAGTAAGTGTTATTTCCTAATTGCTTTTGCCTCAAAAGTATAGAAAATGGCTATTATTCCCCACAAACTTTGCTTTTGTGACCAGGACAGTGATATTTTGAAATTTACCTATTTTCCAGAACATTCCAGATAGATTCAGTGCTGAGTAAACTTGGAGTAACTTCTAGAACTTTCCAGTAATATAAATAGTAGTATAAATACAGGGGCCTTAAGCCCACCAGTTCAGTTTAGTTCCAGCTGCCTAAGTGGATACATATCTGCGTTTTTCTGAGATGGCATCAAGAGGCTGCAAGCATCCGGCAGACACATTTTGCTATGTCTGCGGCCAATTTATCAAGCGAAAAAGTACTCAGTGGAAGCATCTGCTAAGATGTGTGAGGCCTACAAGGCATATTTCGGCATGCCGGTCGGGGATCAAGACAAACCCTGGGCACCTCATTTTACCTGCGAGCACTGCAAAACAACTCTGAAAGGTAAGATGGACAATTGTTGCTCGGAATTATATGTTATAAAATTTGTTAAAATTTTTTCAATTGTAAAAGTTTTTAATTTTTAAATGTTTTACAATTTTCAATGTTATTGAAAAAATATATCATATATGAAAAATGTTGCAAGAATCTCTTACACATTAGTCATGGGTGAAATAAATGTATTTTTGTAGGATGGTACAGAGGGGAAAAGAGAGCCATGAAGTTCGCTATCCCAGGAATTTGGCGGGAACCCACTGACCACTCAAGCAACTGCTACTTCTGCATGGTGGACCCTTCCAAGCGGACCGAGTTCTCTGTGGGGAGGAACAACGTCAAGTAGGGGCCACTGGTGGACCCCCGGAAGGTGCTGATGCCACCACTGCACATCAAATTGGGCCTTATGAAACAATTTGTCAGAGCTCTAGATAAGGAGTCGGCAGCCTTCAAGTACCTTCAAGACTTCTTCCCTAAGCTGTCTGAGGCAAAGGTCAAAGCCGGTGTTTTCGTCGGACTACAGATAAAGAAGATCCTGGAGTGCAATGAATTCCCCAGGAAGCTCACTAGTAAGGAGGAAGCGGCTTGGAACAGCTTTGTCGCAGTGGTTCGGGGCTTCCTGGGCAATCACAAGGCCGAAAACTATGTGGAGCTGGTTGAGACTCTGGTGAAGAACTACGGCACAATGGGCTGTAGGATGTCCCTCAAAGTCCATATCCTTGATGCTCATCTTGATAAATTCAAGGAGAACATGGGAGCGTACTCGGAGGAGCAAGGCTAGCGCTTCCACCAGGATATACTGGACTTTGAACGCCGCTACCAAGGACAGTATAACGAGAACATGATGGGAGACTACATTTGGGGGCTGATTCGTGAAAGTGATTTACAGTATAATCGTAAATCTCGAAAAACTACTCACTTCTAAATCTTTTGTAGTCATTTTTGTATTACTTTAATTAATGTTAATTTGGATTCATATGTTGTTTTTTTCTGACTTTATGTGAACGAAAAGACACAAATTCGCCCGTTTTCTCATTGGAAATAGGTAAATTTCAAAATATCATTGTCCTGGTCACAAAAGCAAAGTTTGTGGGGAATAATAGCCATTTTCTATACTTTTTAGGAAATAACACTTACTACCCAGGAACAAAAATTGTGTTACATATAATAAAAGATCAATTGTGCATGTGCTGCTGATTTTTGGCTGATATATGTACTTCAGCATTTCAATGAATGTCTGATTTCTGACATTTCAGTACACATTAAAAGATGAAGTAGCCTTAAGGCAACCATTATCTTCATAGATATTGAGAAAAGAAAGCAAACTCATAATTCATGAGACATCATTAAACTATCCCGCTTAATCAGCATGTAATCTTTATACATCTGGAATTATTCATTATAGCCATGGCAACAATATCATTTGTAGGCGTTACTTCAAACATTTTCAACTTGTCTTGTACAGTAAGCACTATATCAGCACTACACTATCCAAGACTTGTACATACATTTTTATGTTTTTGGCTTTTGCAACATAATCCAGTAACGCTTTACATTAAGTGTATTTAATTACTGTGTAGTTACATAGTAGTTACTTAGTAAATACATGTGTACAATGTTATTATGCATAGTTACAATGTACTTAATGTGTACATTTATTTGCATGATATAACCCTAATTCTACCTCTATTCGTAACCCTAACTTTAAACCTAACTCTAAACCTAAACCTAACCCTAACCTTAACACTTTTCTGATACAATTGTGTACTTGCATATATATCAGGTAAAAAACTATGCATGATAACATTCTAATTGTGTCTGAGTACACAAGTATTTACTATGCAACTAATATGTAACTACTATGTAAATACACAGTAATTAGATACACAATCTGTCCTTAAACTGGGACAGTATGGAAATGTTGTGACTCACTTCCAACTTTCAAGCCAAGGGGAAGCTCTAGGGTTTTTATTTTCACTTTGGCAAAGTTTGATCTAATATCATATTGAAAGTGACTGCAGAGACTCATGGTGATATTCAGAGTGGAATCTTTTACTTTCAAAAACATTCTCTTTTTGTGAATAAATGATCTCAGTGTCTTTGTAATTTCATTTCTACACAACAAGTATAGTTATTACATTACACAGTAGCAATTCAATAATATTTAAACTAACATTTAAACTAGAAATCAACAAAAAAACAGAAGGGAGACTACATCAAAACAAGGACAACAACTCAGGTAAGACAGCCATTAAATGTATTTATCTAAATGCTAGAAGTCCCAGAAACAAAATGTTAGAACTTGAAGCTACTGCACTAACAAGTAACTACGATGTGACAGGTGTTACAGAAACTTGGTCATCCGAGAGTGATGGAGACGAATATAACATTAGTGGGTATACACTGTATAGGAAAGACAGGCAGGACAAAAGAGGCGGCGGGGTAGCGCTAAACATCAGAAATAGTCTTGAAGCCCAGGTGTTAAATCTGGAAGAAAAAAAAACAACACAGAATCAATATGGATCAGAATAATGGACAAAAATTCAAAGGGCATAATAATAGGGGCATGCTATAGACCACCAAATTCAGGCACTGAGCAAAATAATCTGTTATACAATGACATTAGAAATGCGTGCAGCAAAGGAGAAGCCATACTAATGGGGGATTTCAACTTCCCCCATATAAAATGGGAAAACCCAGTGGGGAGCACGACAGACAAAATTGAAATGGTGGAAATGACAAATGACTGCTTCCTAACATAATTTGTCAAGGCACCGACTAGAGGGGAGGCATGCCTTGATTTAGTATTTTCAAATAACGAAGACAGAATAACTAAAACAGAGGTTAGAGAACCATTGGCAAACTCAGACCACAACATGGTCTCATTTGAAGTGCTTTTTAAAACCCCAAAAGTAATGACTAAAGCTAAGATTTTCAATTTTAGAAAGACAAACTATGAAGGTATGAAACAGAGACTAACATAAGTATATTGGGGTAAAATAGAGAAAACATCCACGGAAGGATGGCTGTTTTTTAAAAAATGTAGTACTAGTGGCGCAAAACAATTACAAAAAAACGAGGGCAGCAGTGTGGAGTAGTGGTTAGGGCTCTGGACTCTTGACCGGAGGGTTGTGGGTTCAATCCCCAGTGGGGGACACTGCTGTTGTACCCTTGAGCAAGGTACTTTACCTAGATTGCTCCAGTAAAAACCCAACTGTATAAATGGGTAATTGTATGTAAAAATAATGCGATATCTGTATAATGTGAAATAATGTATAATGTGATATCTTGTAACAATTGTAAGTCGCCCTGGATAAGGGCGTCTGCTAAGAAATAAATAATAATAATAATAATAATTACATCCCAAAAGTAGACAAATCTAAATCTAAAACAAAATTGCTAAAATGGTTAATAGATCAATTTTAAAAAAAATTGTAAATAAGAAAGGTAAAATGAAACAAGGACGTGATTCTTTTTTTGTAATTGTTTTAAACTATTTGTATCATATACAGTACTCATCTATCAATGTAAATAAATTTTTTAAAGAAATTAAATGAGCACCTGGAGATCTAAAACTATTGTATTTAATTATTGCTAAAACAACATAAAATGTATACTTAAAGAAATACAAAATGTTCTGAAACTTTTAAAATTTGAGTTTTTACAAATATAAAAATAACTAGTTCAGAAATTATTTTGTATTATTCACTAACATATGTTTCTTAGAGCGTACCTGTGGTGAACTGAAAGTGAGTATAGACTTATTTCAATAGAAAATATGTTTCCATGTTGTGATGGGCTATTTTGATGCACAAAAAAACAGGACAAGCTTCAGAGCACTGCGTTATAAACATGGCACGATGATGTGACATGACAGAATTGTCGTTCATAGTTACACACAAAGCAGTCATTTGCACACATATATAAAAATATGGATGAAGAGAATAATTCCAACACAATACAATGGTACCTGTATGAGCTGTTCATGTTAGACTACCCTAGTCTAACCTCTTCAGGCAGCGAGAGTGATGATTCAGACGAGGATAGCTGCCAGTTCATTTTAGCAACAGTCAGTGGATAAACCCACCCGTAATTCTCTGTGATGGGTTGCAAATATGAATGTTGACTGTTCAGTAATTCTCTAGACTTGCACACGCTGTACAGAAGCTTTTTCCCTTTAGTCACATCAAGTGATTGTACTGTAATAAGTTAGATATGGTAGTAACACAGCAGCATGCATGAAAATACAATATTCTGTTACCGACAATGCTCTGGGGAAAAAAGGGGATTAAATGAGCGTCCCAAGAAAGGTTCTTGGGACACTGGGACCAGTGTTCCAAAAGTGTGACTGTCCCGTCCAAAACAGGACATCTGGTCACCTTACACATAAATCCTTGTTCTTTTTGTACAATTCCTGTTTGTAAAGTACAGCACTACTTCCTGTACTGTAGGTCAGTCTCACACCCTTAGGTCTCACTCTGGCTGATCTTCAGTCCAGCAATTAGGAAACCAGTGGTAAAATTTCTTCTGCTAATAGATTGTTAAAGCCATGATTATAACTCCCGATAGGTAGGAAGTGTAATCATAATTTATAGATAAGAGAGGTCAGATGTTTTCATTGGGACTTGTTGCACATTATACACAAATGTAGACTATAGGTGGTTATTTTTACTGGAGAAAAAAAGGTGTATTATGTATGTTTTTAGGTGGTTTGTGCATTACTCTTATGTGCTCCTTATAGGGAGAGGATGTTATTTGTGTAGAATTATGGTACTTCTACTTGATGAAATTAGCATGCATGCTGGTTTTCAGATTAAAACTGTATATAAAGTTGTAATATCAAATATGAATTGTTGATCTGGTCAAGGCTCCGATTTCATATATTAAATAGGCCTTCATAGAAAGTATGAATAATTCGATTCAGCATATATTCAGCTGTATAAATATTTAATAAATCATTGGAATTTCATATGAAAAGGACACCAGTAATGTTTGTGTGCCTCCCACTAGATCTCAGGTACTGCTGTTTTACAATACATGAGAGGTGTTTCATGTGAGCTTGCCTGAATGCTCAAGGAATCTGTTTAAAATGTGAACATTTCCATCAAACATTCTTGATAGCTGTCATCAGTTTATAATTTACGTGGTATTGTGAGTTGGATGAAAAATAACACATGCATAAAATATGAACGTTTGTGCTGTGTCAGGATTGATTCATTCTGCATTCTGATGTGTGCTTCAGTTGGATTCAGAAAAGGAAAGATAAGACCAGCTGGGATTGTACTGGGATTGTACTGGGATTGTACTGGGGCCGGTCATATTCCAGCTGAGCTCATTGTTTCCTGCATCAGGTCCTATTGCTGCTTTTGAATTCAGTGGCAAAAAAAAATCCCTTGGGCCATCCTGTCACCGTAATAACAAACGACTTAATAAGGAAGACCTCGATTAATCTGTTACTTCATTATTTTTCAAATTTGATTAAAGAGTTCACTTAATGAAGTGAGTGTACATATTACTGTGAGGTTTGGTTAATCGAATAAAAAAAGATAAAATTAATATCTTGCATATTTGTTTGTCTTTTAAAAAGAACAGTATCACTCTTAAACTGGGAAGGGGAATAGGGCTGGGGTTACAGGTCAGACTCGGGTTATGGCCTGGGCTGGGAATAGGGTTAGGGCTAGGGTCATGGTTAGGGTTAGGGTTACAGTTGCAATTTAGATTCCATGTTGTTGTTCACCCTCTAAAGCAGGGCTACTCAACCCTGGTCCTGGAAGGCCAATGTCCCTCCTGGTCTTTGTTCCAACTGTACCCTAAATTACTTAATTGGACCAATTAAGTGCTTATTAGAAGCCTAATTAGTCCAATTAATCAATTTAATGTACAGTTAGAACAGAAACCAGGAGGGACAGCGGCCCTCCAGGACCAAGGTTGAATAGCCCTGCTCTAAAGCATCCAGTTTGATTTGTTCTTCAGCAAAGTCACCTTTTTTAAAGTTTTTTTCTGTTGTTTGAACAATACATCTCTCAGTATGCTCAATTCACAGTGGCTTTTTCTTATTAGAAGTTACCTAGGTTAGGTTTTATTGTTTTGGTTCAGGTTAGAGTTATGGTTTAAGCTAAGGTTAAGGTTAGGGCTAAGGTTAGAGTTAGGGTTACACTTTAGGCTAGGGTTAAGGTTAGGGCTTAAACAAAAAAAATGTTCAATTCAGTTTCTCTTTCTTTAACAGTCAACTATTGTTTAACATATAAATCTGTATTTTTTCTTGATCAAAGATTCTTCTGTTGTTGGAACTTCATTTATTCTGCTTGAAGTCTTTAGAAATGTCACACTTTCACTTGTCAATCAGTTTGTTCCCAAAGTGGCTTGTTCTTGATAGATGTTAGTCATTATATGCTCTCTCAATTATGAGCATGTTAGGAATTATTTTGCTCTGACTACAGACTGTCTTTAAGCCTCTCAAGATTTGCACCATATGGAAGATAATCAACTATAATCGTTTCTGTGTTTTCCCTTTTAGTTCCAATTTAATATGTATAGACATGAGATGTAGACTTTAAGAACTGCTGTGCAGTGGACATTTCAAAGCAATATGATGTTTGTAAACAGCTGATAAGTTTATTTATACTATTCATAGCATCTGCATATTTGTATCCCGATTCAATACACAGGATCACCTGATGAATACTGCAGTGTTATAATATTGTACAAAGTCTAGATTTTTTTTTTTATTATTTACTATGATTCTTTATTGCTTTACTTGAAGTACATTGAGTATTCTAATGTTGCAATTATTACATATTGAGAGGCTATATACATGGGTCACCTCACATCAAGGGCATCTGATGAAAGTAACAATTTAAACTACATGAGAAATAACACAGCTATCCTTTTGTGTTTTCCTCTAGGGTTGATTTATTGACCTGCTTGTACTGTGAAAGATTTCACTTTTTTTCAAGGTTCAATAGCCCTTTTGAAGCAGACCCACACACAGAAATTGAAGTTAAAAGCACTTTTGTGTCATTTTTTTATTTACAGAAAATCTAAATCAAAACAAAACAAAAAACTCCACTTTTTCCACAGCACTACCTAACATAGGACAGCTAAGCCGTTTACAGATTAACAAAACACTTGTAAACACACACAAACAAAAATATATTGAATTGCATTCTGCCACCTACATCCAGAACTCAAGGCTTTTATATACAGTACATGGGAAATCTATCCACAGCATAGTGAAGCAAGGCGTGACAAGAGGTTCCTAAGTACAGCTCATGGTTCCAAACAGATCATTATCCTATAGTAGATCCCCTCCCAGAGCTCACAGGGCTTTCAAATCTTGAAACCATAGGCTCGGGACACTGCTGTTACTGCACTTATCAAGCAATAGTCTGTCTTATGTGTTCAGCATTCAAAGTTGGCGCTCATAAATGTTTAAATGTTGAAATATATTCTTTCTTGCTTTTGCATGTCTTGAATTTAAAGTGTACTGTGAAGCCTCCTAAAGGCTGGTGGGATTACTCTTATTCCGTCAGCATTCAGTTTATGCTTCTCTGATAGGTTATTCATAAGACATGAGATTTGCAGCTGTGTTTTAACTGGTGCTGTCATTTAGGCAATAGACAAACAAACATCTACCATAGAAAAGCTGGTGTTAGAGAACACAGGTTTCTATGTCCATTCTGTCTTTTGGATAAAGTACATGCATCCAGACAGTATTTTTTTTTTATTTGTTTTTCTGAAAAAGTCTGAAAATATCACTTGACATGTCGGGGAATGTTGTACAGAGGCGTATCATTATCTAAACTATTATTATTCTGAATAGGGTTAAACAATCTGGTTACACAACAACTACAATACATACATGAATTGCTTCAGGTAGGCCTTTTAAACATGGATGTTATTACACTTTTTGTGAAGTTAGAATTTCACATCTAAAAAATCTCAGAAACTGAAATATAATCCACAGCAAGCAGGGCAAGAATGTTATACATATTAGGACAATGTCCTGTAGGTGATATATAGGCTGTATGTTTTACTCCATTGATATTCAGCACACCAGCTCCATTTGAAGCTTCTCGTTCATGTGTGAAATCACTTTGGCTGCCCTGGCGGTTTATGAACCATATATAAATTAAAGGCTCTTTTCATTATCTGATCTCTTAACATTACATTCAGAAACTCAATAAGATATGGTCTGATGATCTATAAATTTTTGAGTCATGATTATCTGTAATTGATTTGTATGATATGGTGTTTTTCAGAAAGCTTGGTATAGCTTAAATAAAAAAAGCAGTAATGTAATATCAGTCCTTAATATATTCAATAGATTTAGACAAACATTGACTCCCATGTATTCCACTCTTTATGGAAGCATCTTGGTGGACCCATTCAAAAATGATAAAGCTGTACCGTTTTAATGGAATGCCTTGGAAACATATGTGACCAATCATTTTAAGGATTATTCATCTGCATTTCACATCCAGTTTAAGATTCAATGTTTAACCATCTGAGAAGATTATAAAATCAAGGTCCGTCTAGCTTATTACTAAGGTTATGTCACGCACACACTAGGAAGCTAATTGCTTTACTGACGGCAGTTATGAAATCTACTGCTTGTAAGACATAAGACGTAAGAAATATTACAAACTAAAAAGAAATTGCAAAGCAAGATGAAATCGGATGAATATAAATGATATTAACAAAAGACAATGGAGGAAGTTCGACATTTTGAAAGCAAACTAAAAACACACAAAATCAAAAAGTATGAAAGAGACACTCAAGATTACAAGAACGGGACTGTGTATAATTGGAACGGTAAATTGAAAAGATATAACCAACAACAAAAAAGAAACCATACAGACTTCCGATCCCCTACCACGAGTAATGGTGATTCAAGTAACTGGGGACACACAAGTGAATCCTCGTCTTCGACAAGGGTTCATTTTTTAGGTAATCGACGCAGTGCACATGCACATCGCCACAAAGGCGTCCAAAAATGACATGACAGGGCAAATAGAGGAGATAAAACCATATTCAAAGGATGACCACCAGGAGTCAGACTTGGCGGTAATTAACATATCTGATTGTCTCAATCATAAAATTGTAGGTGACGCTAAACTTTTGTCCATAGCTGTAGAATGAAATGTGAAAATTGTCCACAGCCTATATATGATTGATTTTTGTTAACAAACAGCATGGCAGATTTGTTACCATAAATTATTGTGGCATCTTAAAAAGTTATAAAATATATTTTGGAAAAAATCTATATTCTCATAGGACAACCAATGCAAATGAAGACAGGCCTTGTTACTTTACTTCTTTTTATTCTGTTAGAAACTAAGAATGGTTTATAGATCGATGCTGTTAGATGCATTTTAATCAAACCTGTTCTAGGCTTGTGAAACCCAAGTAGCTGCATCCTTTTATGGATAATTGAGTCATTTGTGTAATTTAATGATAAAAAAATAGGTAGACTGCAACAGAATAACAAATTCAAATTCACAAATCTGCCTCAACATATTCCTGTTTTGAAATCCCTTCTCCTATAACACTCACATACTATTATTATTAACTAATTTATTAAAGAAGAAAACATTCTTAACATTTCCCCTTTTCTTCTAAGGGTGGATATGCATTTGGTATTAGTTTCAACATGTAATGCTGTCATTTCAGAATAGTTTATTTATTGTCTATTTTCTCATACATACTATATCACTGACCATCTGTAAATCCTTCACATTTGATCTTAAATGCTACATAATGCGGAAAACAAAACACAATAAATAAATCAATTTGAAACCAAATGCAAGTTAAGCAAGGCTGTCTTGAAGCCAGCAATCTCTTTGAACTTTATAAATTAACAATGAAGGTTGTCTTTACAGGATGATGTAGGCCAATGTTTTAAGTGAGGCTGTCAGTTTAGAATGAACGTTTTGCTGACAGAATCCAAGCAATAACATTTTTATGCTTTTGCTGATGATGGCTAGTTATGATTTTGGCATTATAATTATATATGTTTTATTATTATTTGTTTATTTAGCAGACGCCTTTATCCAAGGCAACTTACAGAGACTAGGGTGTGTGAACGATGCATCAGCTGCAGAGTCACTTACAACTACGTCTCACCCGAAAGACGGAGCACAAAGAGGTTAAGTGACTTGCTCAGGGTCACACAATGAGTCAGTGGCGGAGGTGGGATTTGAACCGGGGACCTCCTGGTTACAAGCCCTTTTCTTTAACCACTGGACCACACAGTTACTGCTAGACAGATGCTGCTGGAAATTTGCACAAATGAATTCTATATTAATGTATTGGAAGGATTATATATATATATATATATATATATATATATATATATATATATATATATATATATATATATATATATATATATCTCCAATGTTTGGATTCAAACACAGGCTCCCTTGAGAAAGATATGTACAACATATCGAAACGTTGGGCAGCTGGCTCTTTGACCTTATATATATATATATATATATATATATATATATATACACACACACACACACACACACACACACACTGTATATATATATATGTGGACAGGGCTTGAATTTCATTTTTGTGTGCTGGGAGGATTTCCTCCTTATGCTGCAACCAATGGGGGAGGATTCCAAAATTTTAGGGGGGAATGGCAAAAGAAAAGGCACTTTTGCATATAAAAAACAATACATATTTTACTGCATCATCATTCACACTGGTGTTGCTTTAAAATAAGCTGCTTTCAGGAGACCTAACAGCTGTTCATCACTGTGAGACAGAGCACTCTTCATTGCTTTTGCCATTGCCTGACGTGGGTTTTGCATGCAGCATAAGAAAAAGGTGCTTTTCATTTTAACCAGTGCTCCATTTCTTTTTTTTTAAACTCTTTACACTCAGCCCTATTTCCCCCTGTTTTTCACTGTTTTCATTTATGTATGTTTAACTACTGGATAGTTTGTACTGCATGCATGTAACATATCAAATGAAAGGCCACAAAATGTCCTTTCATATTATGTAAGTTTCAACAGGATCAGGCATACTATATGTGGTAGAGATGAGAATATATGTAAAAAAAAAAAATCACTGCTATATACTGCTATATATATTGTAATCATAGATGGCTAAAAAAATTAAAATCTGGTAAAGGCATTCCGCATGGAGTGCAGGATGCGCCCTATAGCCTGGACGTCGCCGGTTCGAGTCCAGGCTATTCCATTGCCGACCACCAGGGGTGGGGCTTAGGTCGGCCAGGATGTCCTTGGCTCACCGAGCACCGGCGACCCCTGTGGTCCTCTGAAACTGTAGCTCTGAGGTGGCTGCATGGTGAGCCTGCAGTGTGTAAAGAAGTGGGCGGCTGACGGCACACGCTTCGAAGGACAGTGTGTGTTCATCAAGATTGAACTTGTTGATGTCTTATTGAGTAAATCATACATGGTTCTTTTCAATTAGGTCTATCATCCACTGAACTGTAAACACTTCTATCTATCCCTTTTATATATTCTCAATGTGGCTTGTTTATGTGTAACGATCTCGGTTCCCACAGGCAAGGGTTTCTCACAGGCAGAGGTGGGACACAAACCCGAGACGTCCCGCAGTGAAGCACAGCGTCGATACCGCTATACAAAAAAGCCAGCTCCCTTGCAGGAGCAGATATCAGGCTTATGTGTTCATTTTTAGATTGCGGCACTTACCAGCCCTGACCCCTACCCCCGTGCACACTACATATGTATAATCAAAGTTAGACCACAGCATACAAACAAATCCAGTTGTTGCATACTGTTACAGTAGGTAATAACATGAAATAGGTCTTGTGTATACTGCACTTGGTTGTGTGTCCTGGGGTCCCATTTTATACAATAGAGGAAACATGTATCTAATTTCTGCTAATACTCTAGTTCATGATTTTGTCATGTCCTGTATTGATTACCATAAATCTTTAGCAGCTGGTCAGCTATAAACTGACCCATATATTTCACCTGACCCATATTTCGTCAACATCGCAATAGCTCTGTCATTTATTTTCTGAATACTTACCAACATATACACTGTGCTTTGCAAAGTCTCGTCTCATAGTCTTAAAGCAGGTGACCAGGCTTTTAGTTATCATGCATCTTATTTCCGTAACCCCCTACTTAAACCTATTGCAAGAACAAATGTCAAGCTTTTTTTTTTACAATATAATCCTGCCTGAATTTGCATGTAGATTTGAAGCAGAGTAAATTAAATTGTGTGCAACCCTACTCTTTAGTGTATCGTGTTTAGTGAGAATAAAGAGAATGCTGCTTTGATTCGAAGTCTTAGCCAGCGGCATTATGCAGTACGCAAATCACTCCAAGATGGATGGATAATACATACAGTGCTTCCTCTTTAAAAGGTGATCCTTTATATTGTGGAAAAGGATATAAGGCGGTATGGTCATGGCTCCTATTCAGTCCATGATGCCATTACACAAATTGTACGTTGAATGTTTGAATATGTTGTACTTTGATGCTATCAAGCACACCTAGAAAGAAATGCAGCAGATAACACGGTTTCACAAAGCATTCAATTTGTTGTAATACCCTACAATTAACTTATTTATTCTAGCACTCTTTATAGAGATTTATATTGTGAAGCCCACCCAGCCATGGCCTTACCATTACTCAGAATTTTTTTTTTAATGTCATTCCAGTTCTCCTCCGTTTACCTTGTGTTAAATCACACGAATAGAATTGCTTTTAGGGTCCAGCAATACTATTTATTGTACTATGTTGTATCTTATTATATTGAATATACAGTACTGGGATTTGTTGATATTTTGGGGGGCGGAAAGTAGTTCCTCAAGGAACAAACATATATTCTAACATTGCAGAGTAGGAAGGTTTAATCATCGTAGTACATTTTAAACCATTGAAAACTTAACATCACTTCATCATCCGGCCCCTTTAAAATATTAAAAATAGGAACACTTACTTATTAGAGATGTCCCCTTCTTTCATTGATTTAAACAACAGCAATATTTCGATCAATGGAATAGCTCTCAATTGGGGACTTTCCATGTGTGTTCTAATTTTACATGGGAGATTATGCTCGAGCCAAATGAAAAATGGCCCTATACATTCTGGATTTCCTGTAACCGTTATTTTCATCCACAAACCTGATCCTCTCAAGCTGTTTTCTCAAACGTGCATGCGTATCGCCACTTCACGTGTAAATAACCACACATGGAAACTCTCCCAAAATGTGACCAAGTGAATGTGGGAGAAATGCTCCAGGGACACCATTACCTCCAGGAGTATCTTCTCGCACATTGGTTAGTATTTAAACTACCTGCTCCAGGATCATCCACAGCTGCAAGGAGCATCTACATCATGTCGGCTCCAATAAGGATATGTAACAACACAGTAGAATGCTCCTGGAATATCTTTGTCAGGTAAAGTTTCTGAGTAGATGCTTCTGGAGCCTCAGATGTCCCCAGAGCATTTTTCACTGGCCCAATTACTAAAACTTCGTGTCTCATGTCAGGTATTTTAATGATCCTTTAAAGTTAACAGCAGTGGGTTGAAACTTGCATCGTTTTAAAACTGGAAATATTGTTGACAATACAACACTGACTCCCAGTTGTATAAAGTGTTGAAAGAGTGTGTTGAAAATATATATCGTAGTATAGAGTAAATATATTTTAGAGTACATGTATATACAGTATATATATATATATATTATTCTGTAAAGACATTACTTGACATTAATGGTGCAACAGTAGTTTAATAGTTTTGGTTCCTGAGCATTACACACCAAGGGATAGTAATACTTCAAGCCCTAATTAAAAAAAACAGTATTCTACCTTCACAAGACTTCTGGTTTATTTGAATCAATGCCATCAATTTAATGAACGGCCTTAAATTCTTGAAATCCAACTGAATTCAGAACAAAAGCGGTCTGCACCTTGTTGGGTGCAGTGTAGGAGGCAGCCTGTGACTCAGCTCAGCTGTTAGTTTATAGGCAGTAGTGGTTGTGACTGTGCATTTAACCCATATTAGAACACATGCATCATGAATATACATACAGGAGTGTATATGTTTGTTGTCATAGTGTGCTTTTTCTGCTTTGCAATATGCATTAGAGAGGTTCTGTGATTTGTGTGATTTCTGATGGCAGAGTCAGAAATGGTGTTAGGTTGTTCCTGGATCTCAGATTATCATGTATCAGGCTATATCTTTGTACCAGATTAAAGTCATTCTTTACGAATGGAAAACAAGTCAGACATTACTAAAATTACAAAAACACGGATCCTGGGTTACAATCCAATCCATCAGGAGCATTCAATCTATGATGCAACAGGGGTTATATAAGGGGAAAGTAGGACTAATTTAACAAGGAGCAGTTTAGCCACTATTAGTGCAATACAAGTTACAAGATTCTTAAATCCATTATTTATTATGTGATCTGTGTTATGTATGATTGCAGCATGATTTTAAATTCAAGTTTTAAATGTAGACTGTATATTGTGGACAAACTAGGCAGTTAATAACATTAGCTAAATCAAGCATGAATTTGGCTGAAATGAAATGGGACAACATCTGGTGCAGTAAAAAATAGTAAGCCAGGTGCTGTCACATGGCTTAGTGGGATCTCAGGTCTCATTTTGAAAATCAGGTCTTATTAACAGACTTAGGTTATGAAGGTTATGAAGCTTTATGAACCTGCTGGAAACTGGTACTTTTAGTTAGTTAACATTATTCCCTAAATGGAGTAATAACTAAGGCTTTAAAATTATAATTGTTTCCCCCTCATAGAATTGGCTACGCTCAGTAGCCAATTCCCTTATAATGCATTAGTTAAGAAAACATATGTTTTGCTTCTTCCATTCACATGGTCTACCAAAGACTTTCTTGTACTACAGTGTGGTGCTGGAAATAAGAAATATATTGATTTGAAATCCTCTTTAAAGATTAAAAAAAACATTGCTTTAGTAACTGAATGCAACAATGAGAAAAAAAAAATCTTTGTTGCATGACACTTTAGGTCAAATTGGTGTTTAGGAATGGTATCAACAGTTTACATTGGATGCTTTCAATTGGTCGATTTTGTTAAATTTGCATTGAAAAATGATGTGTGTTTTGCGTGAAAGAACACACCATTCATATTAGCATGGTTCATTAAATGTCTAAGTAGCAGACCTGTATCAGTGAGAAATGTTATAAATAACTTATTAAAATGGAAGGATGACTGACTTGAGAGGAAAACATATCGCCAGAATAAACCCCACTTCCTCAGTGGACTGCCAGTGCATGGGAGAATGACTTATTTTACACAGCTCTGTCATGATAAATGAAATAAAAATGATAAACACTACAAACCTACTGTAAATGCCTATTGGGGGCTTAGTTAGCATTGCCTTGGTGTGTGTTTGGAGGTGGTGCTATTAAATATGGGGCTCACATTAGCTTGTGGCTAGGGCAGATTTGGCATGGTCTGATCTTTAAGACCTGTATTAAACAGAGATATCGGTTGCAAGCAGCAACTTTATTATACAGAATCTAAAGGTTAAACAGAGAATGAAGTATACTGGAAGAGAGGCTTGTAACTAAATGTAGAAATCTTTGTAAGGTAATCTAATTGTATGATGTATACAACAAGAATAAAAAAAAGCTTCTCAGGAAATTGTAACCATGGATAAAAGTGTAATTTACTATTCACAATACATGGACATCTAGCTTTGACATTCAAGCTAGCTGAACTAATTAATATGAATCAGAATCTGAACAGACAGCTTTTTTATTGTAAGTTCAGTGAGCTAATTGTTTAATCACTTGCTTTGTTACAAAATCAATCTTAGAACTCAAATTTCAAATTAATTCTAAAATCTTAGCTTTACAATATATAAAAAATGCTTATTTTATCCTTACAACTGTATATTACACTTAAAGGTGCTCTAGCAAAGTGCACAACCTAATTCAACTTAAGATATCTCTTCTGAGAGGCTGCTTTTTGGAAGTCAGCATTCTCCTTTTTAATTTTACAATTACTACCACAGCTCTTCAAGATATGGCATTAACATGTGAATAACTATGAAGCCAAAGACCCTTTGATCATAGAGTGAGAACTAGGATTCAAATTGTCTTCATACCACTCATGTGAAGACATACTTTCAGAGTTCATGTAAATGCTTTGCCAACAACCGACTAATATACAGTATATAAGAGGCTGTGTAGTCCAGTGGTTGAAGAAAAGGGCTTGTAACCAGGAGGTCCCCGGTTCAAATCCCACCTCAGCCACTGACTCATTGTGTGACCCTAAACAAGTCACTTAACCTCCTTGTGCTCCGTCTTTCAGGTGAGATGTAATTGTAGGGGACTCTGCAGCTGATGCATAGTTCACACACCCTAGTCTCTGTAAGTCGCCTTGGATAAAGGCGTCTGCTAAATAAACAAATAATAAAATAATAATAATATTTGAGATATCAGGTGCGAACAGGTTGGCTCGTGTGGTGACACCAGACCAGGAAGGGGCAAAACTGCAAATTTATTTTATTTTTTTAATAAATTTAGTCGTCGCCAATTATTTTTACCCCGGTTTTCACCCCAATTTAGCATGCCCAATTATTATCTGTATCCCCGGCTCACCGCTCGCAACCCCCCCGCCGACTCAGGAAACGGAGGCTGAAACACGCGTCCTCCGAAACGTGCTCCTTCCAAGCCGTCATTTTTCGCACTACAGATCCACAGCAATGCTACCAGACCTATAGTGCCGGAGGACAACACAGATCTGGCGGCTCCGCTGCAGAGCCACAGGCGCTCTATCGGCCACAGGGGTCGCTGATGCGCGGTGAGCTGTGGATTCCCCTGCCGACCTAAGCCCTCCCTACCCGGGCAGCGCTCAGCCAATTGTGCGCCGCCCCCTAGGAACTCTCGGTCACGGTCAGCTGTGACATAGCCTGGATTCGAACCAGCGATCTCCAGGCTATAGGGCACATCCTGCGAGGAGCGCCTTTACTGGATGCGCCACCCGGGAGCCCCAAAACTGCAAATTCTTAAATTAAAATAACACAAAATACAAGGGCCAAAATAAACCAAGACAAAATAAACAAAACAAGTACCTTTCCAAAATCACACTAGTAGCATTCATTTGTCTTTTCTTCCCCAAACAGTCGCCTATACTCTCCAGCTCTCCACCCAGACAAAGGCTTTCTCCTGGCTTTTATAGTATGTGGCTGGAGTCCAATTAATCAATAATTAACAATTACCTAAATAAGGCTCCTGCCACATTCTCACATGTATTTCTGGCAGGGAGGAATTTAACGCCCTCCCTGCCGATCCAAAACAAACTATAGCAAAATAATAATAATAATAATAATAATAATAATAATAATAATAGAAACAAATACATATACACTGCTGTGCAAAAGTCTTAGACATGTTGCATTTTTCTACTCTGATGCATTATGAGCATTAACAAAACTGGGTTTGTGAATTACAGGTGATGTTTCTCTGTACTTGTAGATTATGCTTCGGATACCACACCTTGAAAATCGAGTGATGCGAGCTATTTCACTCAATGTTTTTCCTTCTTTATGTGAGTCAAGGTTGTTATAATAGTAGAAAACACTAGTGGAGGCTTTGAGTAAATTGTTGATACTCATAATGCATCAGAGTAGAAAAATGCAACATGTCTAAGGCTTTTGCACAGCAGTGTATATATACATAAAAATGGAAATAAATCATAACAATAACAACAAAATAATATATACATTAATAAAGGGGCGGGCACCCCGTCACACAGGCCAGGAAGAGTGTTCTAATTTCAGTGATACTGGCACATGTCCATATGGGTGTTTCTGGAATTAAATTAAGCTCATGTCTGCAACCATGCATTACCTACCATTTTTGATAACTTATAGAATGTAATTAAACTGGACTGGACAGCTGATAAAGGGAAGTGTATTTTATATTAAGTAAATTATCAGATTTAACCTGAAGTGCTGCTATGGATCAAGAAAACGCCGTCCAATTGACAGTAATGGATGACATTAGGATATCTCTGTTGAGTAAATCAATCAAAACCCCTCCCTAGTTGTATCATTCGAACACCTTGCAAAGCACTTCAAGTACTACACATGTTATGAATACTGCATATGACCTAAAGCAGATTAAAGGGTTGACACCGATATTTAAGCTGTACCGTTATTTTACTAAATGGCACCTCTCACCAATTAGGTGAGAGATACCGTGTTGCTTTATGACACACATTATTTCCCTGTTCCATGTCAATATTCAATCAAACTTCTAGACATAAGTGTTGACTTTCTGAACATGCCATACAAGGTTTTATTTTAAAACACGTATATACCACACCTGAATGCTGCCTTATTGCTTGCAGCTCTGATACAAAAGGTTAAGGGGCAGCGAAAAATGGCATTCAAAACCATTTACTCTTTAAATATTAAATAGTAAAAATACTAAACATTAGGGTGCCTTATGTGATCCTGCTGTTAAAGTGTTAGCAATGCATTGATTGACAAACAATGCTTCATACACATCAAAAATGCATGAGCAGAAAGCTCCAGATAGGCATTTTGTTGGGCATTAGTCATCCAAGTCTTGCAGAACTGTCAGTTTCATAAAAGTCTGAAATTTCTGTTAACTGCATCCATGTCAGATTGTTTCAGAAAACCCAGTTTGATATGAATAATATTAGGAGCTACATAAAATCGGGGTTGTCATGTATTGGTATGTAGAGTAATTGGCAAAGGACATTGACATATTTTATAATAGCATTGAGCCAAAAGCATTTACAGTACTAGCGGGACCAAAGAGAATGATATACAAGTTGACAGCCGAAACTGCCAATCCAGACTATAAGCACATGATTGTTTTTTAACAGCATGCTGTGTGATGAGAATTCATTTTAAATTCTGAATACAAAAGACATCTACAGCATATTGAGCTGAAGTTGACATTTTAATCAGATCTTTACATTTTAGCTGTGACAACTACAAAAGTAGCATGCAAGCTTCAGGTAGTGTGCAGCTTCAAGGTAGTGCTATTAAACTGAGACTGAGAAGAATGCTTTAAGGCCTTACAGTTTATTGTATCCCAACAGCCACACATATGGTACTGTTCCTCTAAGAAATAATGTATGTTGTAACATACAGTTGTTATTCTCCATGGAGATTCATAGCACACGGAAAACAGGCCACAGGTTTACTGAGTTTCGTACCGGCACAGTGGATTTCTGCAATGCACATTTTTAACCAAATGTGTATTTCATGAATTTCAATCAAGAAACCATCTTCCCCATGCTGCATTGACCCCATTCTTATCCTCCTCTGTCATAGCTATGTTTTAAGCAATGATTTTTGTTTCAGCAAAAAAAAAAGAAGCTGCTTCTGTTCATATTTCAATTCGCCTAAGGCTCAAACACACAAACAACATCAATATCTTAAAGCTACATGTCCAAACCAGCCTCTGGGATACAGTGTGTTTGGGATGTACAAAAGGTACTAAATAAAGTCACTGTTGATGAGGGATACATGCTTCACACTGGTTATTAGCGTCAGTACTGGTGAGGGATACATACTTCACACTGGTTATTAGCAACACAATAATCAATCAATGTTATTGCTAGTGTTAGGGTGTAGTTTAAAATACAGTACAGGCAGTTTCTAAGTGGTTGCTAGTTTCTTTTAGTATACTATTGAGGGGATAAAATCTACAGCAACAGGGCTGTAGTGGAGACGATCATAGTAAATTTACAACATTGTGATGAAACTAGTTATTATGTTATTAAGCATGTTTAGTTATTGGGAGGATCAGATCGTGGGTGTCACACATTTTCACATGTATCTTGAGAACACAAGAGGTTATTCCACATACTGTAAATCAGTCATTTGAATACCCTTTACCGTAATTTCATTGAGTTGTTTTCATGTCATGGAAGGCTGAGCCTGTGGGATTGACTGTAGCATTGGGTAGATTAAACTATACCAGTATACTGTATGTAGCAGAGCAGCAGGATGTTAAGGATAGATCTGTTTTGCTGGTTGTCTGGAGAGATGGACTTTGAAAACCTTATTTGTGCACAATGTCATAGGTATGTAGACCACTGAGGTTCATATGGTTGTGGATGTATCTCTTCTAGAAGGTCCTGAAGAGATAATTAAAACTGATGGGATACTGGGGAAGTTGAGTGTTAAATTTGCCATATCCAGTGAAGCACAGTTAATGAAATAAATTGATATGTGGGAGCTATCAATCAGAAAAACTACTGCTAGCTGTTACACTTAATGTAAGTGGTGAAGTAGGTCTCTATGTTACTTCTGCTAATAATATTTACACAGCAGGAGTTATGTTCAGATTGTCATTGACAGGGGGTGTTCCTACCATTTGCATTTCAGCAGAAATTATATTACTAAAAGCAGAGGAAGCTTCAGATAATGTGGATGATTAATCAGAAAGTGAAAATCTCTTCAAAGCCTTAAATGCATTTTGGAAACTTTGATGAAAAGGAACAGATAGACATCCCTCTAATAATAATAATAATAATAATAATAATAATAATAATAATAATAATAATAATAATAATAAAGTATCAAAATAAGAATAAAATATCACAAATATACTGAGGTCCTATCCATGATGTTATAATATTGACGTAGGAGTCTGTTCCTATTATGACAATCAATTTGATGAAAATTCCGCCGTTGTAATGCAAAATGCCGTGCTGTACTTCCCTGCTGGTTCGTCAGGCAGCTGTACAATATTTTGTTTGATTTATATTTTTGTAAAAGTTTAGAAATGTTTTTATTTTCCCTTTTTTTTCTTTATATTAATATAATAAAAGACAAGGATGAGAAAATTGGTTGAATTTTGTGTTTTTGAGTGTGTGGGTTAAGTGTATCACAAACTAGAGTCTGCACTTCCTCAATGTCCCAAGGCTGTAGTTTTCTCTCATCACACTGGCGGCCCACCATGTGGTTGTTGTTTTTCTTTATGGAATATACTGACTGATGCAACGTAATGGTGAATATCCTTAACCATGCCCCTGGCTCGGCTCGGCTCGCAGCCGGATTCAGATGTCTTGTGGGGCCAGAGTTTCATGGTTTGGTTCTCGCTCGGCTCGACAAATAGCCAGTGGAGAACCACCCGTACCTGTACCGTACCAAGCCCTCACGGGTCAGATGTGCCAGTGGAGAAGGGGTATGAGTTCAGCATTTCCTATTCCTGCTGCTTACTTGCCACTGATTTGTAATCCAACCCATAGATTTGCAGATATCTCAGGATCTAATAACATTTATGATACATTTGAAAAAGGCAGTGCCTGTATATTGGAACTCATTTCATAGTATATAGTGTAAAAATGTCTTCTGTTGCTTCCCACAATGACACTGCATTCATCGAGAAGTGATGCCTCATCAATTTGAATAGTTTAAAAAAGCTGGACATTAAAACGTTTTGAAGCCTATAAATGCTTATTATTCATGAAGTTTTACATTTTATGGTAAGATGAATTAGTGCAGCGTTAGCCTTTTGTGTGAATGCAGGAAGATGCATCTACCAACACAGTGATATTTTACAGTCTTTGGGGTCATTTATTATCATCAGATTTTACGATACAATATTAATATGAATTGCTTTTGGGAATAAATGACAGATACTTATTCAAGATAACCAATGGCCCTTAGGTGTATCTTTCAACATATTATTGTTAATGCATTATTTGTGCATTATCATCCATAAATTTCCCTAATAAGACTTCCAGTTTAAGTTTGTTTTAAAGCAGAGTCAAATGGCTTTGAAATATACACACAATGTCCTTGAGAAGATTGTCTTCCCAACACACTACCTGTGACCCATTTAATCTCTTTTCATTAGTAACTTCAAAGTTATTAAAATACTAAATGTTTAACAGTGAGTGTTATTTTTAAACTTTAGAGTCTTGATGGTACCACTTAGCCATTTCTTGATTAGATGCCATATCATAAATGCTCTGCTGGCTTATCAGCTAAATTGGGTGATTAATAGGTTTTAAAATGTTAAATTGCAAAGATCATTAAACTAATCCACATAATAGTTGCTCCTGTATTCAATCAATCTGTTATACACCTTTATCAAATGTTGTCCTGTCATTATATGATGGAACAAAGTAGTATAAAGAAAAAAATTCTATAAAATGACCTGTTAAGTGAGAACTCAATCAGTGTGCAATTGTTAATAAATTAGAAAAATTAAAAAGCAGCTAACCATTTTACATTAGAGGCTTGATGATTTATGGGGCAGATACAACACACTTTTTGATTATTTACGTATTTATTTCACAATGTTTTACCGCATTAAGATCCATACCATTGTTGAAGTTGGGTGACTGAATTTGGGGTTGGAGGGGGATTTTGTTTGCTTGAATTACTGACATATGGGCCAGACCAAATCAAACCCTGACCGCTCTTGCGAAAGAGTGTTTATGTGATAATATCGCTAGTTTCCATATCGCATTTTCTTTATCACTAAACCAAAACTAGCCATTTCCAATCCACGAAATGAGCGGAGAGAAGTTTCGCAGGAGTAGGAGGGACAGTCGAAAACAACATGAAGAGTCAAGAGTCCAGAGCCCTTACCACTACTCCACACTGCTGCCCATAAAACTCGAACTGGCAAAAAAAAAAAGGGTGCAACAAACACAACATACATTATAATAATAGGAATAATACACATAATAATATTTGATACCTTAAATTATTAATTTTAAACTATTCAGTGTTGTGTGCAAGAGTTCGATATATGACGTCTGTGGAGCGTCTTGAGGCATGATGTTTTTTTTTTTTTTTTTTGCAAATATCAGGATGTTTAGTGTTATTTATTTATTTATTTATTTATTACTATTTGCTTAATACGCGATAGCTTTGACTATAAAACCCGGTCATGAAAAAGTCTTGCGATGTGATTTATAGTTGGAATTGAGTAGATTTGGTTGGGTGATAGCAAACCACTCCCCCTTCTCAACCCACTTGTAGTCAACAAGCGATAGCTGCTTTTTGAAGGGCGAAAAGGGCTTGTTTTGGTTCCGCTTGGAATTTTTCTTGTGCTTTCGCGTCCTCGTTCCCTAAGTGCTAACTTTGATTTGGTCTGGCCCTATATCACCCTTTCATGTAATGAAAGATGTGCTTTACTGTGTTTCCTTTACTTGAAACAGTTAATTCAATAATAACATTCCAATATGTTTTCTGAAAACTGTGTTTACGTGTCATTTGAAATCAGAATTCTTTTTCAGAAAACTGCATTATTTGAAAATGAATTACCATAAATCTAATGTACATGTAACTGAATAGATTGCCTGCTGCATTTAAACCATACATTTACTTATACAATTAGCTCCTACATTGTGTTTTTTTTGTCAGTTTTTCTTCATCTAATAAAAAAATCATACAGCGCAAATGTTAAAGCCAGATTACCTAACCAAGTTTCAAGTACAATACTGCAGACAACAGCTGTGGATAAGCATCCATTTGTATTACGGGGCAAATGGGAGCCGTGATCATATCGTCCTAAAACCGAGTTTATGGTATAAAAGGGCCACGCTATAACAGGAGCACTATAAGAATGTACTGTAAAGCTGTGTGTGTGATACAGGAACAGCGTGAAAGGTGCATTTATTAGCTATTATAGTGGGAAATCGCATGAAAATTGAAAATATTCAGCGTATCAAATCTGATCATTGAGGAATTTGTTTCTAGAGGGCGATTTAAAAAAAAAGAAATCCAGTTATTTGATTTAAATTCAATTGGGCGTGCTGCAGATATAATAAAACAATCTAGAAAGTGCATTTTAGCTTCATTGTAGGAGTTTGATACAGTATACCTGCCCCCAAACTTAATGGAGCAAATATTCACCTTCAATCATATCTTTTTTTTATTGCATAACTTTTGTGTTGGCTCTATCATACTATTTTTAAAAAGGGATGATCTACTGCTGCTCAACCTTTGCTAGATATTAGAGGATAACATTTTAATATCATAATGAGCTTGCACGAACAAGGTAAGTATTTTCCCTTACAGTTAGCAACTAAATGATAATCTCTTGTGTTGCATCAAAACGGGGATGACAGCCGACTTACACTGAAGTGATTTGAGCAGCATTATTACAGGATCTAATTTCTTGTGCTGTGCTGTGCTGTACAGTACGTGCCCTGGTTTTAACCCTCATCTGGGACAGTAAAAAACATCAATACACTATGAGATTTGTGTATGTATTTTTGGCACGCTCTCCTAACATGCACAGACAGAAATTCCAATATTTTACCATCCTCTTTTACATTTGCTTTTCAAGGGCAGATGATTGGCACATGCATGTATTCCAGGCTCCTTTAGGGAAACCAATAGAGTAGAAGTGCACGCTTATATATATATAAGCGTGTGTGTGTGTGTGTGTGTGTGTGTGTGTGTGTGTGTGTGTGTGTCTGTATACAGTATCAGTCACCTTCAATGTGTGAATAAGAGCCAGCACCTTTCAATACAGATGAAAAAAAGCCTATATTAAGGTAGGGATTTTTTTTCATGGATGAACAAATTGCGTTCCTTCCAGTAATACTCAAGGTCATGTAAAGTATCATCTGTGGCATATGAATGGGCCTTGGAGCATAATCTCCTGTGGGATGAACTGCCTAAAGAAAAAAACAGATGGGTGTAGTTCTTGCTGCAATGAAGTTTGATTTTAAACACGTTTAGGCTGGGACCAAATCAAAACTTTGACAACCCTCTAAACGCACTTAACAACACTGTATTTAATAGCGTTTTCTTTTTATGAGTAGAAGAAATAAAATACTTACAAAGTGGGATTTAAAACAGCCAGATAAATAAATGCTATTTTGAATACACACTGCTCAAATATTCTATAATACACAAACACCACTTCATTAGTTAAATCTGTCCAGGAGCCACAGTAGCATGCACAATCCGATACAATCCAATTTTGCTTTTATAGTTAAGTGTTTTTAAATGGCCTGATTCTCAGCCAAACCAATAACAATCACCAAATACAATATATTTGTAACAGCTTATTTCTTGTTAAGATCATTAAGCAAGGTACTGCTTGCTTTGATTAACAACATGTGGTATTTTTAACAGCCAGCATTCATTCTATTTGGTCGGGTAATGTTTTTGCAGAAGCTACACAGCATTTTAACCCTTATTATAGTTATAAAACCTTGGGATGTGCTTGATAATTGTGCTGTTTCTCAATGTACACCACAGTAAACTTTAAGGGAAGACAGCTTGGAAAAAAGTACTATGTAACCCTAGTAAACTGAACACACTGGACAGGCGTTCTCAAGCAAATAATAAAGTAAATACAAAATAAATACATACATACATTACTTGAACAATAGATAATTAGACAGACCGTAAAAGTGAGTCGTAAACTTTTCCTTTAAATGTACAGAACAGGATCATGCCATCATGAAAAATCGTGCACAAAAATAAAATAAAATAAAAAGGTAGCACTTTACTATGTATGCAGCCTTAACCCTATCCCTTTTACATATATCATGCAAAAATATGTACACATTAAGTACATCATAACTATGCATAATAACATTATCATTATGTGTAATTACACATGTATTTGCTAAGTACTATTTAAATTCACAGTAATTAGAGACACTCAATGTAATGGAAGTGTTACCAAAAATAAATAAAAAAGGCCTAACAATTTTTGCACAGATACCTAGAAAATATAAACATAAACATATTAGTATGTCCACATACCTTAAAGAGCAGCTTGGTACAGATCTGAAAAACCTGTTATCTTAACTAATGTATTCTTCTTCTTGTGAAATATCAGTTATCTTAACTAATATATTTTTCTTGTTAAAAATCAGCACATTATTTTCAGTTTCAGTCATCACATCCTGCTGACTATAAAACTCACAAGTTTTATGCACCCCAACTGCTCTCAAACATGTCTTTTCTCCAAGTTCAGCAGGTACACCAGAGTGTAACCATGAACCTGGCCCCCTGCAACACGCTACCCCTAGTGGATGCAAGAAATACACCAATAAGAAATACCACGTCACATATGCAATCGTGATATTTCTTACTTCCACTCAGAATGATCAAGAGCATGCAGTGCTCCAGTTAGTGTCAAAGTCCATTGAGATTGCAGAGGGTTAATTACCCCAATACTCCTCTGGGGCATTGTTTTGTTTAGTTTATTCTCTTAACACTGTGGATATAGTGTTAGCTGAGGCTGGTCGTTTATTCAGCTGCTATTGATCAAACCTGTACTTATCCATACTCCTAGCTGGCTCAAGGCTGTAAGAATTGCTGTCTGGGAAAGAAAAACAACAGATGGCATGTGAAATTTACAGTTTCTTGTAAGTGCCTTGTGACACTCTTTTCTGCTTACTTGTCTTCACACGCTCTTCATCTGTTTCATTTACAGCTTTGAAAGTGTGATCGTCAAAAACTGTCATCAATCACCTGAGATAGCTAGATTATTTTTGTAGGGCTATTATATTTTCCTTGTTGACACCCCAGCTCTGCTGAATAGATTGAGTTGCATTGATGTGAAAGAAAGCTGCTCACAGATGTCATACAAAACAATCAAGTTCTGCCACTCTACAGCTTCTGTTTAGTAAGCCATAGTTGATCATTTGTTAGATAAGACCCTCTAGCTATGTGAATTCCAGGCAAATAACTATTTCAGTGCAAACCTCTCAATACACCTATAGGCTTTAGAAGGTACTGTTGAAGACCTGCCACGATATTTGAATCATGTTTAAACCATAGCATGAACAAAATACCTGGTCAACCCCGATTTATTCATCATTTACAATGGTTAACCACTGCTAGACCATGCTTGTATGATGTCTGCTTGACAATATATATATGCTGATATAGTTGGCTGTAGGTAGGTGCACATCACATAATCTACCTAAGAAAATGCTACTGGAAATACCTTCTATTGTGATTTGATGTACCCATGAGATACATCCAATCTTGACTCTTGGGACAATGTCCTTCAACTCAGAACATTTTGTATGGAAATATCTTGTAAAAGAACAGTCACATCTGAAGATTGAACATTTTAAAAGCTGGTTAAGTATCTTGCTTACCGTGGACTGGGAGGGGAGACTCCAGTGGGATTGTGAGACTTGCTGAACAAGGTTTCCTTCATAGTGGGGCGAGTAGCAAGATAAATCTATTTCATCCAAGTCAATGTAAAAGTAACGTAATGAGCACTAAAGGTGTGAAGTAAGACAATGAGTAAGATCTGAAAAAAGAAAGAAGGACCAAGGGTCACAAGTGGAAATTAGATAAAGGGGCATTCAGAACAGGAAAAAGGAGGCCCTTTTTTACACAGAGAATCGTGGGAATCTTGAACCAACTCCCCAGTAATGTTGTTGAAGCTGACACCCTGGGGTCCTTTAAGAAGCTGCTTGATGAGATTCTGGGATCAATAAGCTACTAACAACCAAACGAGCAACATGGGCCGAATGGCCTCCTGTCATTTGTAAACGTTCTTATGTTCTTATGAGTATTAAAGCCTTGGTAATTATTTGTCCTCCAAAATAGATGACCTTTATAGTCAACATTTTAACTTCCCGGGCAGTATACAGTTTAAAAACTGAAAAACGTCTTCCTAAAAACAGAGTGGAATTACTAAATGATAAATCAGTTTATTGAAGAAATTGGAGGACGAGATTAGTTTCTGTTTGTGGGTTACATTGGAGAGTCAAGGAGATTTATGTGCAATTACTGTTTCTTCAGTGCAGCACACAGTGTGACTAAGAGCAATGTATGAGGCCTCCTTTCTATCTCATTAAGTAAGTTAATCATATACATCTGTAAAAAATATCCAAATGGTCTAGCCTTCCAAGACATAGTCAATCATGAATACTTTAGAAAATAACTATGGAGTGTGTAACTAAGGAATGGAAACTGAAACCTACCAGGTCTGTACTGACCATCTACTTGTACTGTATGGTTGATGGTGGATTGCTAGCCTTTTAACTTTTGTGAATTATCTGTGTAAAGCTATGCACCCCTAGAACCCTTAAATGCCACATTCATGGGAGAGTACATATGCATGATGATTTTTTTATTTGACCTATGGTTCCAGGCTTCTGAAACACTCTGTGCATGTTGAAAGAATAGTTGTTACAGTATATTCATACAACAACACACGGTTTCTCATTAGGTGTACAGTTCACTCCATGGGATAGACAACATGCAATTTTCAACGAGGATTAATATTAACTTGGTGTAACATTTCTTTTGCATGCAGGTCACTTTAAAGTATAGCAAGCTTGTGATATTCCATCATCCATCAAGCCTCAGAATGCCCAGACCCCTCATTACTCAGGGACTGATTAGTGAAGAACAACAGTGTGTTTCACACCCATCTCTTTACTTACCAAACTCAGGATGTCACTCCAGCTAAGACCCCATGGTGAATTGGACTAGCGACTGGAGAAGATAACCTGAAGCTATAGAAACAAGAACAGTACAGTACATTATCCTTTCAAATATCATATCTATGAATTCCTCTAAGAATATTAATAGATATTGGGGATCACAGTGAATGCACAGCTTATAAAGTAGAAAAGTGATAAAAAAAAAAAAGTGTGCCAGTAAAACTTTGTATAATTATAAAATGTACCCGATGACATGCACCATTCACATACAGTATCTTAATAAAAAAACAATCAAAAAATTAATAAGCGCGGGGGCTCCCGAGTGGCGCATCCAGTAAAAGCACTCGCTAGAGTGCAGGATGCGCTCTATAGCCTGGACGAGTCCAGGCTATTCCACAGCCGACCGTGGACGGGAGCTTCCAGGGGGCGGCGCTCAATTGGCCGAGCGTCGCCCGGGGGGAGGGAGGCTTAGGTCGGCCAGGGTTTTCTCGGCTCACCTGTAGTCTGGCCTGGCGCCTGTGGGCTTTCCTGTAAGCTTGCCCAGAGCTGCGTTGTCCTCCGACGCTGTATCTCTGAGGCGGCTGCACGGTGAGTTCGCAGTGTGTAAAGAAGCGGGCGGCTGACAGCACACGCTTCGGAGGGACAGCGTGTGTTCATCTTCGCCCCTCCCGAGTCAGCGCAGGGGTGGCAGCGGTGAGCTGAGCATAATAAAATAATTGGGCGTTTCAAATTGCGGAGAAAATAATAAAAATAAAATAAATAAAAATTAATAAGCGCTATATTGTCGCTTATAAGGTTAGAATTACTTACATTAAAAACAGTATTTGAATATAGCCTTTGTCAATGCACTGTGTATTTATAATAACTTTTGGAAGCATTGATACTTATTGTAACACCTCCAGCGAGAATAAGTTCACCCTGGGCAGAAACACTTCAGCTGCATTTAGGTACGCCCACTATTTCTGGTGAACGGTTCATTTGCATACGGTGACACCCACTTTTTCAGGTGCGCAACTGGACTTGATAGATACAGATGTAAACCTGACACAGCCCTTTGTATCCCTGTATTAATGTGAACTGCCACAGTCTGACTGCATTACATGGGATTTAATACAGAACAAATAAGAGCACCGTGGCTGTTACTTTAGGGCGCAAGGACGCCGTAAGCTTCGTAAACCCTAATGATTTAAAAAGCGTAGGAATATAAGTCGTCTGGGTGGTTGAAATGGTCCCTGTGTCTGATTTCATAATGTGTTTAATGTTATTCCCTTTCCGCTTTCACCTATCAGCTTTAGCAGCCGTGGTTAAGTAGAGCTTATGGTAATTTCCACAATGATTTGCAACAGCTATTTTCTCCCGTTTCCTCCACTCCAGACGCCAACACAACATAGCTTGGTTCTTTGTTGGACCTTTTCAGGAAATCATTTATCCAACCAAATTATTTTAGTAAAAAATTCAAATCACAATGTAATTGTTCTTAATTGTTGCTGTTACTTGCTAAGCCTGTGGTAGAACGTACATAGTTTCTTCTTTATCTAATATGTGTTGAAGTTATGGGTGAAACATTATAAAACGTATCCCCCATTTTAAAATCCACACATTAGATATTGCTGGACAAGTGATACTTTATTTGCCCACACAGTCCAATATATTTGACATTGAAAAAATAGGCATTACATAGGTATGGGAACATGCCCTGGGCCGTGAAGGGTTAAAACATACTCCAATGCCGTTACTTGAAAAGTTCGACGGTTTTTGTAAAACAGCTTTATTCTGCAGAGTGCTAGTTAATGGTTATACCCATTATGAGTCACCCCTTCCACTGCACGATTAAATGGTCTCTTCCTTCCAAGGAGGGAAACTGAATTTGACAATTAGATTTTTGCCCCAGATGTGCAGATCACACGCAGCAGCACACGCCGGGATCCACTTCTGCTTTATTTGGGCTCAGCAGCACATCAAGGAAGTCTGCTGGTTGGATGCTACAGTACTGTCAGCAGCGCCAGGCTTACTTCTGTAGGTTGTGCTTTTGCAGAATGTGAACAGAACCCCAGGTATCTCCACAGACTGGCAGTTCAGAATCGTGACAGTTCCATTTCATCCTGCGTCTCGTTAGATTCTGCTGTTGCTGACACTTGCTCGGAGAACACTGGTGCTTTACTTTTCGGTGCCCACATCCTGAAGATATCGGGTTCTCGAATTGATAGAGAAAGTGGTATTGGAATGCATCCTCTGCACAGTTAAGAACAGCAAACTGAAGTTATAATAATTATATGATTTTACAATGACGGCGACAAAGGAACAACAGAACCAGAGAGGAAACCAGCAACAAGAGCAGGTAACCAAATAACGAAGCAAAATAAAACAACGGTGATATGCTGCAACACCTGCCTTCTAAACTTTGTTGTTAAGCGCATTGCCGGATTAGTGTATATGGAAATAAACGTTATTCTTGACTGTCTGTAGAGTTTCCCAAATGCAGTAAATGCACCACAGTCTACATACAGACACCGGTAATGACTTACAGTATTCAGTAGGTTTCTGTTCTTATGTAATACTATAGTGCTAAACAACCGGTTTACTGATTTTAGGAGTTAAGGGAGTGTTACATCAAAATATTTAAGAGGATATTTGTTAAGGTGTCTGTTTTTCTGGAGGTTTGTCAGTGTTCAACTGGTAGTAATTGTTAGTACAGATGAAGAGGTAAAGATGCGCAATTATATATATATATATATATATATATATATATATATATATATATATATATATATATATGTTAATGTGATTAATAATTGGATTTAAAGGGTTAACATTCTTAAGAAAAATGTGTTGATTGGTCCCTAACCTTTCTCCGTTAGCTTTTATTAGGATTTGCCCCCTTTCTTTTGCAGTTGTTGTGATGCAGATGTCGCTATTGTATCAATTGGTTCTAAGAGGATAGTCACCTGTCAGGCCAATGAATAATTAATGATCTCCAGGACTGGGATCAGACTGCCAGAGATGGTGCTGTATGCTCACTTTATAGAAGATTGGAATTCTCTTCTTGTCATTTAGTTTATCTCGGGATTTTATGCCTTACAGATTTTTTTAAAAACAAATTGTATTAATTATCTTTCATGTTTTGCAGAGCTCAATTATAATATGATGTTACATTTTATATATATATATATGTATATATATATATATATATATATATATATATATATATATATATATATATATATATATATATATATATATTACTTTGCAAGTTTAAATTTATTTGAATTAAATTGCAGGGAATTGTCACACTGATACAGTCTGCTGCACACAGGAGCTTTCAGTAGTGCTTGAAATGGAACTGTCAGGACTGTGAGCAGTCCAGCAGTAATGACCCTAACTATTCTAACTATTTTTTCCAAGAAAAAAACCACAAAACAAAACAAAACAAAAAAACAATTTCAACAACTGTGTGTTTGGTGTTTTATGATATGAGAGTTCCAACTATCTATGTGTTTTTATTTAAATGACAAATGACAGAGACTGTTTCAGACTGTCATTCCATCTTAAGATGTCTGGTTGCAGCTTATCTCTCATTATGGATGGCCATGTTCAGGGCATGATATACAGTAGCATGTGTATTTATAATGTATGACAGGCTGTTATGACAGCTAACAAATAAATCAGACAGTAGAATTTAAAGGTAAACACTGCATTTTAATGCTTTAGGGAATGATATAAATATGAGGCTATGTGGTCCAGTGGTTGAAGAAAAGTGCTTGTAACCAAGAGGTCCCCGGTTAAGGTACTGGCTCACTCACTGACTCATTGCGTGACCCTGAGCAAGTAACTTAACCTCCTTGTACTCCGTCTTGCGGGTGAGATGTTGTTGTAAGTGACTCTGCAGCTGATGCATCGTTCACACACCCTAGTCTCTGTAAGTCGCCTTGGATAAAGCTGTCTGCTAAATAAACTAATAATAACAGTAATTGAGAAAATAACATTCTAATGAATTAAATTAACCTTTTAAATTGCCCATAATACCCATAACGGCTTATGATAACCTACAAATTACAATATGAATAACAATTGCTTCACAAAGCAATCAGAGATGACAATACTATACTTAAAGGTGCCTGTTGACTGCATCTTTTGTATAGCCCTTTCCCGTAGGGAATGTGGTATGGGCTGAATTTGTATGTATTTTAATGATGTGAAGGGGATATTAAGAGTATTTCTGCTGAGATCACAACTCAAAGCATAAGTGGACAGTAATAGGTTGCAAAATGGAGAATGGAGAAACGAGGCAGACAATTGAAAAAGATTAAAAGAAAAATATAAGAAAAACAAGACTTTAATGCTTTTTTTTAGTGTAGTGTTGAATTGATTATGTGATTGATCTTGGTGTTTCTGAGAGCTTTATGTTAAGCTTACTGTAGTAGAGGTATCTGTAGGTCAGATGACAACAATAGTGTCACAGTACTGTTAACAGGCTCACTGGTGTGAGTCTTATTTTGTAGATTAACTCGAAATGATTTGTTCAATACAACAATTAATCCGCTTTAATACTAATGCTTTATTAGACTTTCGAGGGTAACAGTGTAGCAGTCTTCTCTTCTTTCTCTGGTCTAAACAAAAGAGCTCTTAATAAGCCTTTTTATACCTAACCTATGGTTACATCATTCTTCAACCATTCTTTCTTTTCGTAACTGTTCTCCAGTACAGCTTGGTATCATCTCATACCTTTTCTCTCTTGGTCCTTCTAATTTTCTAAGATAATCATACTCACAATCCATGCAATTTTACACGCACACCCTGCTCATAACATACATTGCTACAAGATATTACAAGACACAAACAATATATTACTGCACGACACCGACAATATATCATACCCAAATAAGGAATGTGTCCTTATCAATAACTTTCTATAAGTTTGCCTTTACATTGAGTTAAAGAAAATACACAGACAAAGCATAGCAACATATACAATAGAAAAACAAGACAGAAACAACCTCATCTTGCAACAGTACAGTCTATGTCTATCAAACGAGGAGAACACTTGTACATTATATCTCATCCCTCTGTTTAACTTTATTGAGCTCCAAGTTGACAACATAATTACAAATCAAATATGTAAAACTGATGACGGAAACAATTTCCAAGGCCAGCCCTGCCATCTTTGTATCCTCTCTGCTTGTTCTGTTTACAGCGTTGCAAGCCCAAATATGATTGGGTGAAGATTAGTGTACATGATGGATGCTGTTAAATTTAAGCACCTTAAAGCTCCTTGCATAATGATTTAATGCTGCTTATGAGTCTCACCCTCAGGGCTGAACATAGCTCTCAGATTTAATGCAGACTATCAGTAGAGGTAGCCACCACAAGATCATCGATTTGATGCCTTCTGATTTATAATAACTAATCATTTAGAGTAGCTGGACTATGCTGACTCTCTCCTGGGTCCCTTCTTTCAATTGCCATCATTTAAAGAGCAGTGAATAGCTGTTGCTTGAAATACATTTGACTTGTTACCAAGGTGGTGAAACCTCAAGTTTAAAATAAATGCTTTCAGACAAGTTTAAAGAAGTCCTATTGCAAGAATATGAAGGTCTTTTTTTCCTATGCAACCACAGTTTATTGTGAACCTCCTGCAGCTTGTACTAAGATTTCAACAGACAGCTAATGTGATGTAATAAATCATTTTAAATGCCTTATTTATTAATGCATATATTAAATGATATGGATACATATAAAGAAGTTAAAAGCAATAAGATCAATAAATCTGTAAAAGAGGTTAAGGATATTGTGGAGAGACTATACAATAAAGATATTATATCAAAATAATTTTAAAAAATACATGCAGCCACATAATGCAAGAACAGGCCTAGCAAGAGGTAATCCTAAAATGCACAAAGAAAAGCACCCTATGCGAATGATAGTTATCACGAGTGATGACCCAACACACATAATAGATGAAATAGCAGAAAAACAACTTAGGTCACACGTTGAGAAATTACCAAACTATATTAAGGATACAACACAATTTTTAAAAAGACTTGAATCACTAAAGCACAACCTTCCAGAGAATACAATTTTATTTTGCATGGATGTAAAATCCTTGTACCCAAGTGTCCCTCGTAAAGAAACTTTAGAAGCTTGTCAAAAAGCACTAGATAATAGACTAGATAAATCAATACCAACAGCAGAAATGCTGAACACGATCAACGTAATTTTAGAAAACAGTTATTATACATTTGTTGATAAGAATTACAAACAAAATTATGGTACAGCAATAGGATCTAAATTAGGAATGCATTTTGCCAGTACATACATGGGGAAATGGGAAGAACAATTATTTAGGAAATCAGAAAAAGAGAACCTTTAGAATACATTTGGTTTGTAGATGATATTTTGGGGGTTTGGATACATGGAGAAAAATCTATTTTCCAGTTTCATAAATTTACAAATTAAGTACACAGTAAACAAGAAAAGAAATATAGTTTTTAGATACCATAGTAAAACTTGAAGAAGGTTCAATTGAGACTGACCTCTTCTGTAAACCTACTGAAATGCACCAGTATTTACACATGTCCTCTGCACATCCAATACACACTAAAAGGGCAATCCCAAAGGGTCTAGGAATAAGAATACAAAGAATATGCTCAAAAGACAGTGACTATGTAAAACAAAGAAACTTGTTAAAAACAAATCTTAAAAAAGAGGATACAAAGAAAGAATTATAGAGACAGAGTTAAGAAAAGTGGATAAACTAAAAATAGATGATCTACTAGATTATGAAAATATGGATAAAAAGATCAAAATAATCCCATTAATAATGACTCTAAACTTTTGCCTAATATTTCTAAGATAGTTTGGAAACACTTGCAGATTCTACATAATTAAAAAAAAAAATGACCAAAAATGTGGCCATTGTTCCATAGTCCAATTTCTGTGTTCTTGTGCATATTTTAGCCTTTTAGTCTTGTTCCCCTTTCTTAACAGAGGTATTATTTATTATTATTATTTATTTCTTAGCAGACGCCCTTATCCAGGGCGACTTACAATTGTTACAAGATATCACATTATTTTTACATACAATTACCCATTTATACAGCTGGGTTTTTACTGAAGCAATCTAGGTAAAGTACCTTGCTCAAGGGTACAACAGCAGTGTCCCCCACCGGGGATTGAAACCACAACCCTCTGGTCAAGAGTCCAGAGCCCTAACGACTACTCCACACTGGTATCCTTACTGCAACACATCCTTTAAGTCCTGATTTCAAGAGTGACCTTCGTACTGTTGATTTGATGGATGGGAGGATGCATAATTCACACGCCCTAGTCTCTGTAAGTCGCCTTGGTAAAGGCATCTGCTAAATAAACAAATAATAATAATAATACTTGCAGTCCTGCATCTCCTAAAGAAATCTTGAACTGTCCCAAACTAACCTGGTGAACCTGGAGCAATAAATCATACAGCAATGCCCACTGGTGCACCATGCAACAGTACTGTGCAACCAGTTCAGATGCATATTATAAATACGAGTGTGCACTGCAGCGTGACAGCAGTAGATTTTAGGATTGTTGGTGTGTATGCATCATTTACATTTTTCAGCAGTGCTTTTCCTTAATCACTTTTATTGTTAGTGTTGCTAAATTTAAGATGTGGTCTATATGAAAAACAAAACAAAAACTGAACCCTGGAGATGGGTAAACTCCTCAGGATTTCTCAAAATTAAGGGATTAGAATAAATGATAATGGTTTATATTTCAGTGCAGACTTAATTTCAATCTTGGCAATGTTACAGGCAAGTAAGTAACATGTGCTTTTTAAAAAATATGTACATGGGTTTAATACCACCTTGAACCTTATGGGATAAAAAAAAGAGAATGAAATAATACCGTACACGGTTTGAAGTTGTTGTATATTGGGAGTAACTATGTTCTAGGTGTTATTTAATCTAGCATACAGGGGATAGAGGTTGGAAACTATGGGGTTGTAAGAAAATGGTTTATGTTGCTTTGAAGATCAGTAACAAGTTCTAGGCTTCTTTTGTGAACCTTTATCCACACCCCCCCTCCCTTGTTTCTGCTATAGACATTGTAAATTCATATTTAGGCTCTAAAAGATAGTGACAGAGACACAAAATACGGCACTAAGCAGTCCTGTACTGACTACAGCAACAGCATTGTTTCTTCACTGATGGTTACAAATTATCCTAGCAAGGGATCTGTAAAACTGCTCATTATTTTTATGTAGCGTACAGTTTGAAAATCGATATATTTTATCTGGTCGATTAATTTAACAGTGTTTAGAACTAAAAATAATTAAAGTTAGTATACATATAAAATGAGGGAATCACAGAAGAACCCATTTATTTTGATTTACAAACAGGGTGCACTTGTCAAGGCCATCTTGTACTATATATTTTCTATGGTGGGAAATCCTACTAAACCCAAAAAGATTGATGTGCAGTACATTGAGGCTATATTTAAATGAGTGAAAAGCAAATGCTGTTAATGAAATAATTGCAATAAATATTGTAGAATGCAAACAATGCAGATTTCCCCTTAACATCTTTTCAGTCACCAAGGTTTGTACAATTGGGTCAATTTCAATTGCAATGCTGATTAGCGACATTCATCCACCCTTTGTCACACCAAGGTTAATATTGTATTGAAATCTGAAGGGTTTCGAATCCACTTCAGTGCCATGTGTGTCAGTGCATCTTCATAATATTCTAATCTGGATAATACTCATATAGAGAAGCTCTGGAGCGGAACCCTTGCAAGGGGTTATTTCTTCAGTTATAATTGAGGTAATAAACGATGGCTTGGAGATTTCAAAAGGACTAAGTAGGACATGTTTCATAAAAAACATTATGCATGAAGGAACTTGCTAATTTAATATTGCTATCACTGCACAGGGACAGTTCTTTACAGTTTTTAACCATTGGCATTATTTTTTTAGAACTATCTTCCATAACATATTTATTATATCCAGCACCATGGATGTAGTAACATCAGCATAGCTAGTATTTCCCTTTCAAGTTCTCAGTGGTCAGGCAGGCAGACAGGAATCATATGAAATAAAGAGATATTTTTCATCTCTCTACACACTGTGAAATTAAACTGTATTTTATTCATGAGCAGACTTTGAAAAATAACTAACAAAATAACTCCATAAATCATACCTGTTTTGTACTTCCATTAGCTTACATACTGTAGGTCTCAGAAAGGTGCAGTTTTGAGAAGCTATTGACCCTCCAGTTGAGATTTGTTTTCATAAAGTGTTTTCTTTATGATTTTAAATAAAAATACATATTTACTATAGCAAGCTGTATTTATGATAGCTATATATTAAATATTGCAACATATTTTGAAATATATGTAATGAAGAAGAAAAGTAACTGAAAACTCACTATTTCAATAATTAGCTACAATGCTTCGGCTTCTGCCTGCTTCAGATAGCACGGTAGAAATAACTAGGTAAACAACCATGTTAATGTAGCTAATTATTAAAATAGTGAGTGTTCATATATATATATATATATATATATATATATATATATATATATATATAGTGCGAATACCTGTGTAAAAAAGAGCCAGCTCCCTTGCAGAAGCAGATATCAGGCTTATGTGTTCATTTTTAGATTGCGTCACCTACCAGCCCTAACCCCTACCCCCGTGCACGCTACAATATATATATATATATATATACATTGCAAAGGCTATTTCTTGCTGTTTCTTTCTAAAGTGTTTTAACCACTGTCTATCTTTGCAGGTTGACATTGAGGTGGACTTCATAAGATTTTCTATGAAATAAAGCCCAGACTGGAATGGATTAAAACTTAAATAAATAAAAAAATCCATATTGTGTTTGTTTCTTAGTATATTAGTTCCATGTGGGAAGTAACTGAAAAAAACAAACAAAAAACTGTCGGCCCTGTATAGATATGAGGTGAACAATTTGTAAATTGAAATCATGACTGTCAAAGAGTTAATCTCCTAATGTAATTGTTCAAACTGAAATTCATTACAGAAATTAAATTGTTTTCCTTTTGGACTAGTTGGCGATTACATTTTTTTGTTCTACTGAAAAAAAATAATTTGAGTGAAATCAAGTCAGTGTTATAATTAGATTTTCACATGAGCTGAAGATACTAGAATAATGTGTCTTGATTTACTGAGGCACATGAAATCAACTACTGCCTAATGTCTGCTTAAAAATAAATTTAACAAGCATGCCTGTGACAGGAATGGCTGAGTGGTGACGTCAGACCAGAAGAATGCACAACAAAAACAAAAGGTACGGTGCAGTGGCGCGGGCGCCGTTTTATTTAAAGCAAACAAAAAATAAATAAAATATTCAAACAGAAAACACTTTGCTCAAAGAGCGAAAATAAAAGGTTAAACAAAAACAAATCACGAACACAAAATAAACAATAAATAATACGATCCCAGGTCAGGCTGGGCAGTTGCTGTCACTGTTCCTGGAATCTTTACGTTTCGTTTTGTTTCTCTCCTCTCGTTCTCGCTCTCTCCTTCCAACACCCCACCCGAGTTAGCGAGCTGCAGGCTTTTTATAACAGGCCACCTTCTGCACGAGTTTTAATTATATACCATGGGAAACCCCATCCACATTACTAAACAGTATAAAATAAACAAACGGCTACGCCGTCAAAATACAAAACAATAACACATACGGCGCTCGCCGACAAATACAATAAATCATAATAAACAAAAACAATAATCTGCACAGGGGCGGAGGATGAACCCTCGTTCTAAAAAGAAACAAACAAACAATATACAGGGCTGCTCGCCCTGTTACAATGCCACAGAAACATATACCTCCTAAACACTTTATAGGAGCTGTCTACCAGATTGTATTAGGCATTGACCTGAATTAGACATATATAATAATACAATAATAAATATTTTATATACCACAAAGTGCTTTACAAGATACAGTAAAAATACAAACAAACAAACATAATACATTAAATACAAGGCTAGGATGTTATAAGAGAATTCTAAAACATTGTGGATGTGTAAAAAAAAAAAGTAGCAATGACACAACACCTAATAACAGAAAGCAAGAGAGAACAACTGGGTCTTGAGAGGTGATTTAAAGCAAGCGACGGTGGGAGCATCACGCACCAAAGCTGGGAGAGAGCCATGAAACTAAACAAGCGTTCTCCAAATGTGGTGCACTTTTGCTTGGCCAGAGTCGGAGGACCTCAGCTTGCGGGCAGGGACATAGCAGGTCAGCAGGTTGAAGAGGTATTCAGGACCTGTGATGAAGGGCATTGTAGGTGAGCAGGAGAGTTTTGAAAGTAATAATTAACTTTACAGGTAGCCAGTGCAGCTGGGGAAGACGGGGGTTGATGTGTTCACATTTTTTACATCTGGTAAGGATCCTGTCTGCGGCATTCTGAACTAGCTGCAGTCGGTTTATGGCACGTGCCGGGAGACCACCATAGGGAGAGATGCAGTAGTCGAGTCGAGAGGAGACAAATGCATGACAAAGTATCTCCACATCCGGGAGAGAAAGGTAGGGACGGACTGGAGATGTTTCAAGATGGAAGAAAGAACATTTGACCACGGAGGAGATGTGGGCATCAAAGGAGAGGTTGCTGTCCAGAAGTACACTAAGGCTTCGTGCAGTGGGGGAAGGCAGCAGCAGACAGTTTCCGAGGTTCAGGGTAGCTATATTGAGATTGTTAAGTTGAGTTTTAGATCCTACTTGAAGGAGTTCATATTTGCTAGGGTTGAGCTGAAGAAAACTGGCAGACATCCAGGCCTCGATGTCTTGAATGCAAGCTGAGAGCCGGACCATGGCAGAGGGGCTTCCAGGGTCGAGTTTTAAGTAGAGCTTGGTGTCATCAGCATAGGAGTCAAACATGAGGCATGGCATGTTGGCAGATGAGGTGACTCAAGGGAAGCATGTGGATGTTGAAGAGAAGAGGCCCAAGTACAGAACCTTGAGGGACACCACAGATGACTGGGTTTGCAACACCACTTCATCCAGCATAGAAAACAGACCACATGCATCCAGATAGGTAAAAAGACATCCAGAAGAGACAGGTTCCAGAGACCCCAGTATATTTTTGAAGGCAGTCAAGAAGAATGCTATGATCTATAGTGTCAAAATCGGCTGTTAGGTCAAGGAGGACAAGCACAGAGGGAGCAGCAGCATTAGCATTAAGCAGGAGATCATTCACAATCCGGAGCAGAGCAGTTTCAGTACTGTGATGCAGCCAGGAGCCAGACTGCAGAGATTCAAGCAGCTTGTTATCCGTGAGATGTTTCATCAGCTGACTGGCAACAGCCCTTTTGAGAGTTTTGGAGAGAAAAGGGAGATTGGAGATGGAATGGAAATTAGAGAAGACAGTCTGGTCGAGGGAAGGTTTTTTGAGTACAGGCGTAACTCGGGCAAACTTGAGGGCAGCAGGAACTGAGCCTGAGTCCAGGGACAGGTTTAGAGTGTGCATAATGGAGGGAGCAAGATCAGAAGCACAGAGATGGACAAGATTAGCCGGCCAGGGGTTCAGGTAGTATTGGCAATAGCTGATTTCAACAGTAGGCCGGAGACATCAGCAATGGAGAGAGGAGAGAAAGAGGAGAGAGCAGGAGGGGCAACTGAAGTTGAGTCAAGGTGGTCAAGTAGTAAACTGGGTTTGTGACGGGAGAGCGTAGAATAAATGTTGTCAATTTTTTTTCCGAAAGAAAGAGAAAGAATCGTGATAGTTAAGAGAGAAGGATGAACAGGAGATGGATCTATCGGACTGGATGTAGAATTTGGTGAGTGGTCTTAAAGAGAACATTGGGTTTGCCGTGTCCCATAGTTATGATTTCAGAGAAGTACTTCACCCTGACATTAGGTCTCACAATACTAAACTAGTTGTAGAAATGGCACAATTGCAGACAGTCCACCAGAAACAGGGAAAGGCAAAGATCTAACAGTAGTGAAAAGAGGAGTGGGTTCAGGTTGCACAGGTGCCCCAGCAGCAAGGACAGTCATGCGAGGAGGATGATACATGACATCATCAGAATGTATCGGCATTGACGAAACAAAGTGATTTCCAAGAGACTCAGCTGTGGTCACAATTAGTGACAGACAGGGGGAAAAGACAGTTAGAGAGGCTTGTCAAGACTGTAATTGTAATGATTTAATGCATGACATCCCTCAGGATACCTTCTAATACCTTGTGGAGTCTCTGCCATGTCTTGTCAAGGCAAATGGTGGCCCAACCCGTTATAGTATTTACAGGTTCCAACAAAGTGACCAGGCAGTGTACATTCAGGTAAAACATATTGTAATTGTAATGAATGTATATTATAGACGCACACACACAAACAACACTTATTTAATGAATCCAAACTGACACAGTTGGATTGGTATTTTACAATTAGCTTCTAGCAAATCTTTAATTGCTACATGAAATTTGCAGGATGTTTCTTGGATGTGCTCAACATTTTGCAGTTTGCTTTTCATTTTACAAAAAAAAAGTGAATAATATCTTTAGTCTCTCCAGTGCATTGTCATATCAAGTAAACACCAATCCATCCAAACCTTTTTTTAAATTTTTTTTATTTAGATCACTTTTAGTAGCAGTTTTATTAATCGGTGAGTTAACTGTTTTGTTTTAATAAGCATGTTGCTGGCCAGCAGGTGGGAATGCCAGTCATCTCTATGCTGACTAGGGAGCATAGCTGGTGACTTTACTCCGGAGTTGTTATACAAATAAGTGTCCATGGAGAAAATGTAAAAATAACCACAGTTTGTGTTGAAGCAGGCACTCTGAATGGGGGTGGGTGCTGTGAGGCGAGTTTGAGAAGTCTCAGTTTTGTAAATGTATGATTTGCAGTTCATATAGAGAGCCCTGGAACCCTGCCAGGCTAAGCTCTGAGATCTCTTTTGGGAAGCAGCCTTTTATTAAAATTGCTGTTTGGTGGTTTAACACATGGTTCTCTCCAACCACAAAGCATTCTTTCCAGCATGCAGTGTCATGCAGCCTTTTGTATAGGTATAGCTCTGCCATTCCTTAGCAAATAAAATCATGAAGTAATAGAACTGAATATAAAATGAAAGTCAAGAACATGTGTAACTTAAGGAGTATGTTCTAAAGTCTTTGGGGGTGCCATTGCTACTTGTAAAACCAGTGGAGAGCATAAAGATGTTAAAAACTGTGGCCTGATCAAACGTGCTGCCAAAAGAGCTAATACAAATGTGCATAGAGGAGGCTTGGCAGTAATGCATTATTCAGTGATAGGTATTCACCAGGGAATCGGGAGCTTATGGCTCTGTGGTTTCCAAAACAGCAGAAATATATTTAGACAGGTTTGTCTAAAAACGGTAAAGCCAGAGAAGCAGGTGCTTCATAATTGGTTGTGTCTGTATGCAAGTGGATCTCGGGCTTGGAATCAGTCAACAATACATTTATAACTTGCTTGAGAGGGACACAACCCTGTCAGAATCTGTGTTATGAGTCGTTAGTCATGTGAATAGAATGATCAGTCTTTGGTTTTTTTTCTTTGTTTTAATTGCTGGTGTTTTTTGTGCTCGTTATGGTATGTGACAGGGGTGCTGGGGAGGTGGAAACTGAGTGTCTTCAAGGTCATATGAAGTGCGGGCATTTTAAGTGTAGAGGTCTTCTTTCATCATCTGGGTTATATGTCACTGACAGCAGCCTGCTCCAATGTCGGTTTAGATTCCTACTTTTCACTAGTTTACTGTAAGACAGGGTTAAAGTGACAACATTGTGCACATGTTTACTACAAAATTACCTGTTTGGTTCAGTTCATGGTTTTTTTTCTTTTCTTTGTTTTGGTAAACTCAACTAATACTTTCAAGATATCATTAGTTCAGTCTATCAAGTGCCTGATAAACACGTTAGCCTCTCTAGCCTGTACCATTTTGTTATTTCAGCCATTTCAATGAGTTAATTGTTATTGGTTACAACAGACTTTTAATATAAGATATGCCAGGTGAAACAACCAATATTCCATTTATCTCTCCTTGTCACACAGATTAGCCCCATGTAGTATAGTCTGTGAAGGTAAATCCAGGGTATAAAAGTTGAAGGCACTAGCATTTTTTATTAGCTCCCTCGATGAGCACTATTGCTTAAATATTTTTTTTCTATTCATGCATATTGTTTTGCACATACAGTATGCAGTATCTACGTGCAGAAAATACAGCCCAAGGTGTAGTGAAACACAGACGTGTGGCTCATTAATTACCCAGCAGAGCCCTCGTGCTTCTAGCATAGCTTGAGGCCACTGCTCAAGCAGCTACATCCTTGCTATCTAAACACATACAAAGTGAATCCCTCACACACAGCTCTCCCCATGCCAGGCCTGTTAACACACTCTTCAAGGTTTCCCCTAAAAAAGAATCTTAACCCCCTAAAACCCACATAAATAATTTCTCAATCTGAGTCCCTCCTGCTGCCTGAGTGCAATGATATTTTAGTTGAAACAGCAACAATAACATATTTAATATAATCTACATGACATCAGACAGACTCATAGTACAGGGTCCTTGCAAATTAAAGTACACCTGAAATACTAAAGCAGTAAGTTATCATTCTCTTTCCTATAGCAAATGATTGATTACTCTAAATTGGTTTTCTTACTTAGCTGTGCATAGAAAGCCACCTCTATATTCATCTGATCTTTTACATCCAAATGAATTATTTGGATATTAGCATGGAAACCATTATACGTCAAACTGCCTTTCTCACTATAACCTATATTGCAGTATTTTAAATAATTTATTTCAAATTTCACTGCCAAAGTGTAAATGTTCATAGGCAATCCCCTGCAGTCATTTTAGGAGCTAATCCCTTTACATATTTATTATACAGAGCTGTTTTTTTAATCACCGTGGCCTATTTTCTCCATCACACATGACCTTTCTATGGATTGATTCTTGGAAAATTGCATTTAAAAAATCAACACGTTAAGCTAGTTTTCTTCAGAACACCTATACTAACCTGTTTTTAAAAACTAGTTTCTTCATGCGCTTCCTGGCTTGCAGGACAGATACAGATCCAACTCATTTTCTATTCGATTTATGTCAGAGCCGTAGACCCCCTTGGTGAAATTCATCCACGTTTCATATACTTCTGATTTTCTGGCATGTGACGTCTTTGCCCGACCACATCTAAACCATGCCTCTCAAAAATATTTGTGTATAATTTAAAATCCCTGCAGTGAGAATAAATTCCATACATCTCCCCAGACTCTTGTGTTTGATGGTCATTTGAAGGCATTTACTATTTGCTTTTTTCACTGAAAGAACACCAGTCTGTCAGGATACATGTCAGCTCCCAGTGCAGTGGTAGAGCCTGCACTGATCTGAGAATACAATAGAAGAGTTTTTTTTTTTTAATTTAGTAGTCGCCAGTTATTTTTATTATTTTCTCCCACCGCTCACCGCTACCACCCCTGCTCTCACTTGGGAGGGGCGAAGATGAACACACGCTGTCCTCCGAAGTGTATGCCATCAGCCTCCCGCTTCTTTACACACTGCAGGCTCACCATGCAGTCACCTCAGAGCTACAGTGTCGGAGGACGAGGTCGGTGGTGCGCGGTGAGCCAACGACACCCTGGCTGACCTAAGCCCCACCCCTGGGCGGCGCTTGGCCAATTGTGCGCCACCCCCTGGGAGCTCCCGTCCATGGTTTGCAATGGAATAGCCTGGACTCGAACTGGCAACGTCCAGGTTATAGGGCGCATCTTGCACTCCACGTGGAGCGCCTTTAATGGATGCGCCACTCGGGAGCCCCCCCAATAGATGAGATTTTTAAGGAATTTGTGTGCTTGTCAGTCATATTGTCAGACACATTTTGTATTGGAACTTTGTACAAGAGCAATCTTTATATAGTCAATAAAACTGCTATAAAAACAACCTTTGTATAGCCAATACAATACCCTTCTCCTAATATTCTTTGAATACAGAGCAGGATGCAGTTATTGTATTACTTGAGAGGTATTCAAAGAATGATACCATTGTTGAGGTCCATTATAGGTCTTCTTTTAGGTAAATATTTCCTGATTTGTTCTCATTATTAAAATAGTCAGTTTCACGAGTTTAAAATTAAATGGACTTCACTGTAAATAGTGTAATTAAGTTACTGGCGTAATTTACAAAGCTTAAGGAAAATTGAATTTCATATTAAGGAAACATAAAATGATGATTTCTTGATAATATATAGTTTGTGCTGATGGATAAATTTTCTAAAGTGCACGAAACCTTGTAATCACTCAAAACAGACTTTAAATGACATTTATTATGCGACTCAGTTGTTTTAATTGTTATGTATATATTGGTATACTGTATATGGTATTGAATTTCATTACATTGAATTCTGTTTTTTACCAAACCTTTTTTGTTTGTAGGATTTGGGAGGCGGCAGTCCTCCGCAGAGGAACTGGAAGGGGATTGCCATTGCGCTGCTGGTGATCCTAGGGGTCTGCTCCCTCATTACCATGTCCGTAATCCTTCTAACTCCAGGTAAACTATTATCCTGTATAATAGACTGCTGTCTATATGTACAATGTAATATTCTAAACAGTGAATACTGCTTCCACAAAAAAGATGTTATTACCACACTTCCCTCTTCAGGGCTTTTTATACCAATTTTGACCTTTTGTATAATGAGATTAAGTATTTCTAAAGAAATTTTAGAAATGACCAGTGTTCAACTGTAATTTCTGTGGAAACCGTGAGTTCAATAAATGAATATTGCTCCAGTGAAAACACAACTGTATAAATGGGTAGCAGAATTTGTATGTAACAAAAAAACTAATTGTAACTCGCTTTGGAAAAAAGCATCAGCCAAATAAAACAGGAGTTACAAAGGTTTCATAGGGGACCGAAATTACAGCTGCACACCCTTAGTGGTCTTTATTTCAAACCTGTTGTTGAAATAGTCAGTAAGTACCTGTATGGTGATCTACTGTAAGTAGAAACAACATATTAAATAGTATGAAGACATCGATGATATAAAGTGTCCCTTTAATAAAAGATTAATACATCACTCCCAGTGGAACACACCTGAGGGATTAATATAAGTTAATGATCCACAGTACCCGGGGTCTTTTGTTCATTAGCAACTGAGATTTAAGAAGCCCTGTTTTAGATTCCATGGAAACAGGTATATGATGCAAAACTGTAGTCTTTGCTGATTTACATTATTGTATTTGTAAATATCTCCCTGTTAAATATTCCTTGAGAAGCCTTCTTCCTGTAGAACTCATTTGGTTGCAGCATGCATTGCAGAAAACTGAAGAGGATAGTGCCTTGTTTTTTATAATGATATGTTTGAATATCATCCTCTTGTGATATTTCAAGTTTTAAAATAGTATTAATGAAAACAGATTGAATAAAAAAAATAAAAAAGTAAGTCAATATTTCAATTCAGATCCAGGTTTCATTATGGCATTAGCGTTTCAACAAGAATTTCCTGGAAAAGATTTTGAGATTGAGACTTCTATTCCACCAGGGAATACATTTTTATTACAGGTTTTAACTGAGATGTTGGAATGTACATGGGCAAAGGTTGCATTAGTGTTTCAAAAGCTATATTCTGCCAGCTATCACACAGCCCTTACTCTGAGAATTATCTTGCAATCCATCTGGCACATGCACAGGCACGGAAGATAAGAGTTTGAAGGAGACAGTCGATATTCTGTAATGGATTTAGATAATAAAGCAGGCCACTGTGTCCATCAAGGCATTATGTAAAATAGGTTTGGAATGTAGCCTGCTCCTTCTTGACTTCTTGGAGGAAATGCGATTCAGTGCGATTTCCCAGGGGAGATGAGAAGAAACATTCATATGACAGTTTTTCATTTCTTCAGTTATTATTATTTTAATTTGTATGTTGACGGTAAACTGCTAATCATGGCTTACTTTATAAAACAGTCATAATAAGTGTGGTCAGTATGTTTAAAATACAGTAATACAGTACAGTGAAATATTGATTTTGAACACAACATAAATAAATGCAATTTACATGTAAGATAGGAGAATGAATATACTATAATATGAAAATAAACTATATTATTATTATTATTATTATTATTATTATTATTATTATTATTATTATTATTATTATTATTATTATTATTTTGCAGATGAAACTTTAAAGGGGAGTGAAACCAAACTATCCCTGGGAGATCTTTTCAAACCAGAGTTTGCTGTCCATGATCCTGAAGTAAAGTGGATAAGTGGTAAGTATATATAAATATATGTTTGGTGCTAAATTATTTCATTAAAAAATGTGTGAGATGAGTGTACATCAGTTAGTCATAGAATGGTACATTCAGCACTTCATATTATCAATCCTACATCTGTTCTTGATACATTCATTATTAATTCATTACATTTAATATGACCAAATGACATACTGTTGATGTGTAGTCTTGGCTGCACTAGCTTTCTTTTCTTTCTGATTCACATCCCAGAGCAGAACTCCACTGCTTGTTCGGTTTCATATTTTGCAGTATTTGAAAGTCTTCTTTACCCTAAAATCCTTCTTTAGTTTTGGCACCACCAAAATATATAGTCTGGCTTTTTCATCTCTGAGTACAGTACTGTAACCTAATGCACATATTTTTAAATGAAAGCTCCTGGTCATATTTCAGAAATCTGTGGGTGCAAATATAATTTAAAAAAATATAACTGAAATGTAATAATAAAAAACGAAATAAAAACCATCAGTTCACATTATTAAACATGAACCTATGCCATATAGTAGGAGTACCTAATACACACATATTCTCTAAATAACAGACAAGTGCATTTAAAAAAGAAAAAGAAAAAAGAATGCAATTTCAGAGTAAGAAGTAAACGAAGGTAGTTGTAATAGCTTAACATAATTACTTTTACCTTTTGTATAATGAGATTAATTATTCAGCAAAGGTTGAAAACGTTATTACCGTTATTTACCGTAACACTAGTTCCCTCCGTGGAGGGCGTAATCGCAGAGCAGTGGGGCCACTTGCTTCAGCACAGTCGGTGCTGAGGCTGAATGATCCCAGGAGGAACGCACCTCCTCCATGAAATCCGGGAACACTGGGCAGGGAGCTGCAGCCAGCATCCGGAACACGGACCGGCGTGGCTCAGCCTCTGTCATCCTAGGGACCTGCAAAAAGGTTGCAGCGTGTCCCATCAGTGCCCACATGGAGCTCGATAGCGGGGGCACACTAGCCTCTGAGCTAGTCTCTGCCTCAGCAGGCTATGCCATTGCCTATCGTGGCCGGGAGTTACCAGAGGGCGGCGCACAATTGGCCACCCGGGTGGGGAGGGCTCAGGTCGGCAGGGTAATCCTCGGTTCACTGCGCACCAGCGACTCCTGTGGCCGATAGGGCGACTGCAGGTCTGCTGTAGAAGCCACTCAGATCTGTGTTGTCCTCCAGCACAATGGGTCTGGTGGCTTCGCTGTAGAGCAGCAGTGCGAAAAAAGACGGCTTGGCAGGACACGTGTGTTTGTCGCCGTTTCCCGAGTCGGCGTGGGAGTTGCAGCGTTGAACCTGGATAAAAATAATAATTGGGCATTCTAAATTGGGGAGAAAACCGGGGTAAAAAATCATTGACGATGACTAAATTTAAAAACAAAAAAAGATAAAATGGATAAGGATTAGTAGTTGAAAGTGTCAATGATTTATTGAGCTCTGATTGCTATTCAGTGCCGGTCACACTTTGACATTTGAAAAGGAAAGCAATACCAAGCTCCAGACACATGCTGTGCTTCAAATACTCCAGAATCCTATCTTGGCAATGTCTCTTAATTAATAATGCAGCATCCTGTTTTTTTTTTGAGTAGTGTAGTGGGCAGCTCCACAAGGAAGCAGGGCCACAATTATCAGTCTAAACCCTGAATTGTTGTCATATTTCTGTAAATATAACTTTGTGTTTTACTGCAGTTTTAGTGAATTCTGAGTCTTTCCATAGCATTATATGTTCAATAACCGATCATGCGTGCTGTCCACGTATCTGAAGGTGCAATAGAAATTACTGTACAACTAGCTTTCCTTTATTTTCAACAATGCCTTTGTGGGTGAAATTGCATAGCACTGTGAACCCACCTCGCTAACGTTTTAGTGGACCTCCTTCGACAAAGGTTGAATAGCACAAGGGGAAGTTTGTCTTCACATTCTGTGGCTCTTCTTCTCCCTCATGGCATGCATTGTGCTCAGTCATTTATGCATGGTCTATTCTTTTGTGTGCTTCTTTCCTCCCACTATCCTTTTACAAGAAAAAGAAACTGCATGCTGCATTTCCCACCTACACACTTACGTTGTCTGAGGACTATGGATACAAGAGGATGGTTTAGACTGTAATTTGTTTTCATGTTTTTTTGCACTTACTGTGCTTCATGAGTCAGTACTGAGAAAGGTGATCAATGATTTTATTTGGGCCACCAAGTATCTCCCTGTCCACATTGGCTACATTTACAACCAAAACAGAGGTAGCACGCTATGATTGTAGCGCTATTATTCCTGAAAAATGTCCTTTTTTATTATGAAATGGGTTTACAACAGACTTTTAAGTACCACACCAGTGGGTGTAATTTTATGGTAATTAAGGAGAGCTATGCTAATATTTAGTGTGTCAATCATAAAAAGAACATGCTACAACTTAAACATGCATTGTATGAAAAAGGGTATTTAGAAAAGATATACAATTATTAACTCCAAATTGTTATGTTTTTTGTAGAGAGGTTACAACTACTATAATTATAGTAAGAAACATACCTTTGTAATAAAATACTTTCCAACAGCAAATTTTGCTTCTATAATCTTAAGAACAGTAAGGTAAAAAAGTAATTGTAAACATAGCTGTTGTCAGCCAGTATTTGTTAAAAGTGTGACCAGCTTTGTATATATATTATTATTAGGAGATGATATTAGGAGATGACATTCTTCATAAAGTATTAATTATGACATAGACTTTTGCAGTCTCTCGTAACTTGGCGTCTGGGCAGAACACCAAAGTTACCAGGTGTCTAATCAAGATGTGTGGAGGAGTGGAGACACAGTGTGAAAACAGAACACCACAAACACAGGACTAGTTTGAAATGGTTTCTAACAGAGTATGTTAAAATGGTTAAATGTGGCGCACTATAGAATGTGATAGATATGGGCGAGTTTCCCCCCTTACCAGGAGGTGTGTTGAAGGTGTGTGATAGCAGGATGGATCCATACTGATCGGAAGAGAGTATAAGAAATGGGGTGGAAATGCTAATATATTCATAGTATTTAATGTAATGTTTTTGTTTGAATCGTCAGTCAATACTCTGATTTGACTCCATGGACATCTGTTTTATGATACAAACGTATACATTAGGGCATGCTGTGACCTGTGCGTCTTTGCTTGCTTATATCTAATGTTTATACGATTGTATTAACATTATTTTCTTTTATACATATAAAGTATTTTTGATAAAAAATCATTTGTCAGATTTATTTCCCTACAAGCGTAACGTTGCTTTGTTGTGTGCATTGAAAGATCTAGCTGGTGTTCTGTTCACAGACTTGTGCATTGTAGGGTAAGGCAACCAGATGTACAGGTGGGGACCTCCCAGCATTGTACAGAAGGATCTGTATGTTTTTTGTATGTAACTCGGGTGGAGGCTGTGTGCAAACAGAAGTGCCGCACTCGTCTGCATTAGTTGTTATAGAGCTTTTAACCCCATCTAAACTGACCACCAGGGGGCAGAATCTGTAATGGTAGTATATCACACAACACTGCCCGTTAGACATAAGCAGCTAAAGTATTGCCTGTACTGTACACTCTCCTCAACGAAGACTCCTTGACACACACTTGAGTGTCAATTGAGTCTTTCTCCCTTGTTTTAAAAAATGCTGCAGCTTAGAATGGATATTGTGGATTCTCCACAAGGAATATTCATGTTTATTAGTCACTTAAAATCAAAACAAAAAAGAAGCATCACACCAGCACTTTTTTTCGGTGCACATTTGCATTTTTATAAATAGATTGTGAAAATATATCAATTCATCAGTTAATCTTATTGTTTTTTATGTTAATATTTTTAATGAGGCATGGCTTTTCTATAGCGATAATTGATGAGCTCAAGCTTTTGCCATATTTTCTTTAATGACAGTAATTTATTATTTATCCATAGTTTATATTGTGCATTATTTTATGTAGAAAAAGCTTACTGTTCGATAATAAATCAAAAATCCATTACATGATTACTTAGGAGACTTTGTAGAGCGAATCTAGAATCATTAAGTTGAAGTTTTTTCCAAGCTGTCTACAAGCAGGTAACATGGGAATAGCTTTGAAGCTTATGGTAACTAAAACTAAAACTGTGTTAATTCTGGTTTAGTAGAATATTGAGGGTCTTACAGTAAGTCATTTGTTCTGTTTTTGTTCTGGGAATATCTGTGTTTGGCTTTTTATCAAAGAAGTATTAGTGGAACTAAATGGTTATTATGTCCACATTGACTGAAGGGGATATAGTATTGTAAGAGACTCAGTGAATGTGTAATGTGTAATGAAAGACATACACAAGGCATTCAGTAGTTATTTAAAATACAAATGTATTCAACATTTAGTGGCCTTTCTTATGGATCCTAACTGTGGCAGATATGAATACTTTCTTCCTTTACATTTGTAAACCTGATTCTTTAACCTGTCCCTCATAGTCATTTGTATATTTTGATTATGTATATTCTATAAGATACAGTATTATACTAGAGGTGAAATTACATTATGTTTTGAAGGATGAGATTATGAGTTCAAGAATTGCTGGAATTAATCTCTTGTTGAGAGCCACACATTTATAATGTTGGCTCCTAGCATGGGCTTCTTAAACAAAATAATGGCTTATCAGTTCATTACAGCTTGTGTTTTGTGTTTTTTTATTGAGAGAAAAGAAATGTGTACTGTGCCACAAAGAGCTGTTTATTGAAGTGTTGAATATTTTCTGCCTTTCGTTATTGGAAAATAGTTGCTCCACATCATAGGCAGCAGTTGAATGAAAAACGTAGTGTATTTAATTTGTATTCAGCTCAGGGCTTTAGATGTGAAGCTGCACCATGCTTCTCAATATGGCAGTGGTTAAAAAGATAAGGAGATAATGAATTCACTCTTCTGTTTTTCAGATGATTTGAACTTTCTTAGTGTTGAGTTGTATGTGGTCTCAAATGGTTTCTCTAGAAAGAGGATTTCTGTTGGAATAAAACAAATACATATATAATGGGCATATCACACAGTTCTTGAACCAATAAGAAAACCTGGTTCTTCTATGAGACCAATTTGTGTTTGTAGGCTTTGGACAGAAAATAAATAGTAGTACAAATGAAAAAGGCACCAAGTCAGATTGATTTTCTTAACGAAACGTGCTCAGCAATAAATGTAGGAAAATAAATTGCAGTGGCAAATTCTGGCTTGAAATTTGGAAACTGATTGAGGCACTTTTAAAAATCGGCACCAATAGCTTTCTTCTAAGACCTTCTGCTTGTCACAGAGTGACCTTAAAACCCACCTTTTTTGAGTGAAAGGTGTATGCGGCAGAGATGGAGGGCCTTTAATAGAAACAGCTTAATTTATTTGAAGTCTTCCCAGCTAACAAGATTTAAGTTTTTGCAGGTCTCAGGCTTTTATAGACGGTTACCCACACCTGTGGTGGTTTTGACAGACTCACTGAGAGCAGAAAATGACCCAAGACTGTCACAGCTACTGGAAGCAAGCTGATATTTGGGATACAAATTGAACGTTTGAAAAGGCAACACATAATGTAATGACTGTAATGTATTTTAAAAGAATATAAAATCAGCAGAAATATTATACACATTGTTAAAACACACTATTCAGAAAACATGTTATAATGTACTCTGTCTTAGTCTATGAGAATATTGATTATATATTCCTGTTTATTCTAGTATAACAGTAGAATAATATTATTAGTGAATGTGTAAGGTCAGGCTGACCTGATGAAAGTTCCAAATCTCCCTTATCAGGCAAAAGCATCTTTTTTTTAATTAGACTCAGAACCTCAAACATTCTGATCCAGCGAGAACAGAATGGCAAAATCTATGGAACACAGTTAATATGCCAGAAACAATTTAACTAAAATAGGTTTGTGTTTCTACTATTGTAAGAAAAAACGAAAGTATTTAAATAAATAAGAAAACTGTGAGATTTAAAAAATAAGAAACCTAATATAATAACCTTAAGTTATTATATATGTGTAAATGTTTTACTTTATCTTACAAGTTGCGTGGTCCATGCTCTGAGGATCTTTGAAAAAACTGGTTGCTGTTTGGTCATATTTAGAAGGCTTTTGAAGACAGTTCTTATTTTTACGTTATATTCTACAACTACACTTCCATATAGTGGAAGGTAAGAACAATTTTGAATTTATATCTCATTTATATTGATGCATTGCTATAAGGTATAGGATTTACATTTTAGGTTTGGAGAGTGATATATTGGATGTTTTAGGATTTAGCGGTGGGCACTTTAGTGGTTTGCATATGTAGCCTAAGGGCTGAGTATGTGATAACCATACCTGTATTACTGTGTTGAAGTATTAATGCTCTTAAACTTGTAAATGCACTGGAAACTCCCAGATTGCCTATTAGCAGGGATCCAAAGTGGCTTCCAACCACTTGATCCATTATTAAGCATTTAATAAACAGAAGGAGCACTATTACTGCTCTGATTCGTTAAAACTTCAAATTAAATGAGTCTGTGCGATTTCCTTGATTATTAAAAGTTGTCTGGATACGTTGCAAGCCTAGTGCACGAACAATCCACTACAGGAGTCCAAAACATCTCTGTCCTCCTTAAATGTCTCCCCTGAGTTTAAGAGTGTGCTCATAGCAATAAAAGAAGTACATGCGAATCTGATATGCTATAGGGGGTTCTTATTGTATGTAAGCTTTTTATTGAAGCTTCGCAACAGAGTTTAAAATAAACTCTGTAGTGACCAGTTACCGCTGGTGCATGGTCTGTTCAATGCGAGTGTCTTATCCTTTCCCTGTAGACCCTGCCATTAAAATAACAGTTATTACCAGTACAAAGTGAACATCAGGTTGTTTTTAAAAATGGCCTTTATTTATAGGTACATTGTTATTGATTTTATCAGGAAGAACAGTTTGCTATTTATTTTTTTCATATCTGTGCTGGATGTAGTACATATAAACTAATTTACTTTCAAATAATGCTTTTCAAAATGCAACCAATTATTTTCATTATTGAGATAAAGCTGTTCAGTTGTGTACATGCATGGAAAATGCATGGAGTTCAGACTGCAAAAAAAAAATAAAAAATAAAAACTCGATAGAAGCTTTTGGGGTTTTAAAAACGATTTCTGCCTGAGCAGCTTGGGTTATCTGATTTCTCTTCAGCAGCCTTTCAAATAACCTTATTGTGGAGTGGCTTCTTTTTAAAGGTGGTATCATAAGGCAGGCTGATTTGTGAAGGATGGATTATCACTTTCTGTACTTGTGATTTAGATATTAAGCTTTAGAATAAGCAGACCTCTATTTTAGTTGTAGCTTTTATGAGATTCAGGAGGAAGCAATGGCAACTCCTCTCGCTGTTTAAACCCTGTTGCGTGTTTCATACTCGTTGTTAAGAATAGTTTTCTTTGTTTAAAATACACTGATGTGTGTTTAACCCTGTAGTGTTGAATGATTGCTTAGCTTTTTTGGTTAATATTGGCCCATGCAATGAGAGCTGACTTATGGTTTGAAAGTTAGAACTTATCTTTCACTGCATGCTGTTTTATTCCTTTTTTATGGCAGATTCATACAGCCTTGGAGTTCTAATAATTGGGGTGATGTTCAGTGAAAATAACCTCTGAACAGCCTGTTGTTTCTAATTATCTGAAACTGATAGGATGGAACCCATGCTGGGATACGGTGAGGTACACTTGTACTGTATTAGAATTTGATGTATAGTTTTTGGTCATGAATTTCTACAGGGCTGAAACATTTGGAATGAGAATCCCCTGTTGAGATTTATTGATTACCAGACTCTCATTAACCAATCTGGTTGTTTGAAGCACTACTGAATGTTAAGACTTCCCTTGTCTACATCATGACACCAAGCACGCTTCTAATGAGGAGCTTGCATTCAAATATAGATCACTAGCTCACTTTTAAAGGGTTCATGCGATAAATAAACACTTGTGTACCAAGGTTTTGAAACCCAAGTCTCTAACAAGGTCTTTTTTGTGTGCTTTGTCTTAAAATAACTGATAGCAAATAAATCCAGTGCTCTTAGTTGCAGAGAAAGACTGCAACTGAAACTACTTTAAGTAATGTAAACCCTGCCTATTCATATAAGCGACCCTGTTTCTGTGAATGGTAACGGTGCCCCTGTTATTGATGAATTATCCTTTGGTTTGTGGTTTCATATGAGTGAGTGTTGAAAGTTCCGTGAATTCCTGTTCCTGTAATGGGAACTGCCATGTGATGCCCCGCTGTTATGGATCCTGACCCCTTTGGGTGGGTTGAGGTTAAATGTCTATCCCTGCTTGTACAAGCGCTTGCGCTATGAGTGATCGTCATTTTGCACCTAGCCTCCACCCTATTATGTTTAAAAGAATAAAAACGTATTTCACAAGTAGTTACTGTGGTATGGTACTTAATGTAACTTCAATTAAAGCATTACGTACAATGATATTTACAAAACAAATAATTATTTTAATTTACAACTTTACTTCACTTTATAACACCACAGCTTTAAACTTTCAGGTATATAGCTCTGTCCCCTCCAGGGTTTTTCTTTGCTTGCATCCTCAACTGAGACGGACAGATCTGAAGCAACGAATAACATAGCCTTCAAAATGCCTATCTCCTGAGCAGCCATCTGCATGTTTTGGTGAAGAACAATCTGTCTACATTGAATTCCCAGCAAACATCCCTTTCACTAGTCAACCTCTAACTTCAGAATCAGAATCGAATCTTTATTGTACACTTCAACACACTTCTTAAAACAATTCTAGAAAACAAATCTACATACTGCAGAATTGTAAATGGCAGTAGTTTGAGAGTCTATTGTCTGACACCTCTGGTTTAAGTGCTAGAGTAGGGCTTTCTGAAGTGACAGAAGTGCTTCTTATTTTATTACTGTTAGTCATACTTTGATTGGAGTAACAACGAGCTGTCATTGAGCCAATGGATGCCAGTGTTATATATTGGGCCAGCCATGAGTACATAATTCCATGGTCAAGCTGTATTCTCCTCACCTGTGAGGCAATCAACCACCTAAACAATAAGAATAACCTTCTATATTTTCTGAATATGTTTTTTATCTCAGTCCAGCCTGCAATCAATAACAGTTTTGATTGTATTATTATTAGTTTATTTAGCAGACGCCTTTATCCATGTGTTGAGGGCTTTTCGTGAGAGGGTCGTCACAAAGCTCTTTAAAGAGAGTGATGACATTTCAAAATAAACCAACAGTTAACTATATAAAGCTGATGCAGTCAAGACATGGGCACTTCAGTTAAGTTGTGAGAATCTGTTTTAATGCAGGGGATACATACGATACTGTGGCAGGAACATTGCAGTGTTTTACAACTGATGTGCACGTTGATTCTGTCATTTATTAGAAAAAGAAACCCAATATGGCAAAAGACTAGAGGGAACTATAGGGTAAGCAGATGCTCTGTCCCTTAGGACACAATTGCTGGTTTGATGACAAATGTATCCCTGAGAGATCAATATAGTAGCTGCTGCTGTCAGGATGTTTGGTAAATAAACCTGGATACCATGAAGCAAATCTGGGCTTAATCAAAGTAAAACTATTGAAACGTCTTAGAGTTCTGTGATGGTCATGTTTGAAATCACTGATATAGTCAGGAAAGTTCTTTCCAAGCAACCATCCAGCTTTCCTAGACAGAGCGCTGGTCTACATTTCTGGTCTATTAATCTTGGTTCAGGCTTCAGCTTCATCTCCTACATTAATAACGTGTTATAATAAGGTTCTTGTGATCTGCTTCAGCTGTGTTTTGGGAAATCATCTGATGTACTGCATTTCAAGTATTGTCTTGATTTTCCAAAAAAACAAACCATTTTAATGATCTAATCAGTGGTAGCTTTAAATACCACCACCATTTAAATCCCACTGGTGTTTTCTCCCCGGGGGGACTCATTGCCCCACTTACTGCAGAAACATCCTTAAATACAAATATATTGTAGAAAGAGGTCTGTGATATAACACATTTAGGGATTTTAAGGTGCTCTAAAATAACACAACCATGTGTTCTTCTTTTTGACCTCATTAACAGCTCAATAAGTTGGACAGTCCTGGAACAGACATGATGGTGTACTGGGTTTGAAACCAATAAAACACTGCATGTTTTCAGGTGGGGGAAATGGTTGATTTTGGTGGGTGTTTGTTTGTATGGGTATTTCAAAGTAACAGGCAAAGTTAGATATATGTTTAAAAATTAGAAGGAGTCATGTCATGTTGAGATGTTCTCATTGGAGTGGAAAAATTGGAAATTACTTTCAGTAGCCTGTTGATTCTCATCAAGCGATCATGAATTTCATACTGAGAATCACTGATGTAGTGGTAAAACATTGGATGGTCTATCCCACCCTGCAGTAACACATTATTATTATTTATTTCTTAGCTGACACCCTTATCCAGGGTGACTTACAACATATCACATTATTTTTACATACAATTACCCATTTATACAGTTGGGTTTTTACTGGAGCAATCTAGGTAAAGTACCTTGCTCAAGGGTACAACAGCAGTGTCCCCACAGGGGATTGAACCCACGACCCTCCGGTCAAGAGTCCAGAGCCCTAACCACTACTCCACACTGCTCCGACATTACAGGAGACCACAAGAACAGTGGTAAGTTATTTTTTTATTTAAAGGATTTATAGCGCTCATTCTGTGTTTAGTAACCTATTGGGATTTTATGATTGCTGAAAAGAAATAATACTGATGTTTTCTCTAGACAGCATCAACAATCGTAGTGTAGAAATATTCTATACGCAGTGGACTATACGAACAGAGAGAACTAAAGACAACTCACCGATACAGCACACAGCTATCTTGTATATTCAGCAAAGTGTTAGGTAAGCAGTAGTGATGGTTTGCTATCATTTATGCAAAACTGAATTGTTAATTAGAATAATTTTATATAATGCTCAGAGACTGTCTATTCTCTGTTAATTAGCATACTTGCTTTACTAATGTAATTGTGCATTCTACTGAGCAAAATACTAGTTTGATTTGAGAAGCACCCCTCTTTATAAATGGGCAAGCTGTCCAGGAGGTTGAGGAGCTTCAATCTGAACACTCAATGCAAGGGTTTGATGTTGCAATGATACAAGTCTCCCTGCAGGCAGATGCTACCTCAACCCCATTATCTTTCAACTGCTATTAATAAAAACAAATCATGTTACCTTATAAAATAAGTATCTCAGTTTTACATTACTTTATCTGCTTCACAGGCAGTACACTTTTTTTTTTTTGTTCTTGACATTTTTTTAAAATGCATCTGGCTATTGAATATTTAAAAGCATTACAAATAATTAATACTTTCTTTGCAAGGACAGCTTTTGATTAGTTAATAATGCAACCGAAGATGTCAGATTTCTGTTTAGCACAAGACAGCTATCCGCACACACCCATTAAACAGAATCCTATTGAGGCTGCTCTGTTGATTGGTTTCCACCTGCATGACTAAAGCCTATTGTGGCGGAGTGTCCCGCCCCTATTTATTATTATTTGTATTTTTGTTTGCGGCGCGGGTAAAAGCGCCGCGTCTTTTGTTATTATATTTAAAAACCCCGTGAGGATGCATGGCTGATGATCAGCCATGCATCCTCACGGGGTTTTTAAATATAATAACAAAAGACGCGGCGCTTTTACCCGCGCCGCAAACAAAAATACAAATAATAATAAATAGGGGCGGGACACTCCGCCACACCTATACAATAAAGACAGACAGTGATGTATTGGGGTAGGACTAAAGGGTGGCAGGTGTTAGCAGCTGGTGTCAGTAACAGTAATAGTAACTGTTTTGAATTTTTTTTTATTCTGCTGTTGGAATTGTAAGCTTTATGTAGGCTTGTCATCAGTATAACATATTTAAAGACTGAAATTATAGGTTTTAACTGGTAGCTTAATATATGTTGCTACTTGTCCATTATGTGCAGAGGATTTTGTGTGAAATATCTTTTTTGGTATGCAAATAGGCATGCAAATACAGTGTTGTCAATTAAAGACATTCTGTAACTGAATAATGGGCAATAGCTGAAATTATCTGGCAATGTGGAGAGAAAATGTTTGTGTACAAAACGCAGAGAGAGAGAGAGAGAGAGAGAGAGAGAGAGAGAGACAATGCTACATGGCAGTGGTCCATTGGTTGATCAGATTGCAGATGGCCTTTAGTAGTTTGTATAATGAGGAATGGGCACAGTGACATATGGTTTCGAAATCTGAAGGTGGCAGGACCTAATAGCTTCTTGTATTCGCCTGGATGTCCTCACTGAGATTAGTTCTTGGTGCCCTGTTGGTTCCAATTACATGAACTCTAAAGGATAGTGATCGGGTATCCAAAGAGCATCAGAAAGAAACAAAGGCATTTCCAGTGAATGATTTTGGTGTGTGTTTGTTTGTATGGGTATTTCAAGGTAGCAAAAGTCTTTTTAAAGGTAAGATTAATTTAGATATACGTTGTTTCAAAGTAAGAAGCAGTTATGTTGAGATCCTTTCATTGGAGTGGAAAAAATTGGAGATTACTTTCAGCAGCCTGTTGATTCTCGTAAAGCAATCATGAATTTCATACGCAGCTTCAGCCTTTGTGGATCACGCTAAGTGCAGGTGCTTCATCTGATTGCAGGTTTCTCATTAGGGCACTGACACCAGTTGTAGATGGAAGCCATCAAGTGGATAACCAGGAGAAAAGAACTGAAACATTGTTAATCCTTAACATTTAGCATCGACATTTAGAGTGGCTCAAACTTGACAGCTCACTACTATTCAATTGTGGATTCAGCATGAGGTGCTATTCCTTCTACAGCCCTGTTTCTTGGGAGTTACCTAGTGTGTATGCATTTATATACAGGTACACATACACACACTATTAGTACAGAAGGGTGAATTTACTGAAACTGTTGGTGGTTAGCTGTCTAAAAGGCCTCTATGACTTTATAAAAAAGAAATGGAAACCAAATTCATCAGGAATTCAGTGGAACACCACAGGAGCAGCTAATATACTGGAATTCATAGGAGTTTGCAGACATTATTATAAAGCGTACCCAGTAAAGGGTTAGTTTCACTGCAGTACACTTTTTATTTTGTGTTATTTGCTTTTTCTTTGGCTTTCATTGGGGGTCCTCATGATATTCATATACTGGAAGAGTGGTGCAGGCTGCAGGTTACTAGCAGTTCAAATATAGATTTAGTCAGTTAGGTGTTTTGAAATGCTTTGCACAATTGATATCGTCTACCATAATGCCGACACTTATTATAATGTTATGTATGAAGACTACCCCTAGCTAACGTAAAACGTTTCTGTTATAATGATTTCCAACGTCCTCTAACTATAACCTAATATATCTATAACCTGTTCTTCTTATGGGACTGTGGCAAAGTGGCTGAGTGGATGCAGGTGCAGGGGTGATGCAGTGCGGTAATGAAACAGACAGAGAATTGTAATCCTGTTTGGAAAGGGTTTTATTTTTTTATCCAGGTCTGGTGACCAAACAATAATACCCCAGCAATACAGAACTATGTGTACTGCATGGGGTAAACAGTAACGGGATTACAGTCCCAAATAATAAACACACTATCCGCCCCACAATAATACTAACACGGTCACTAGTCCTGGGTGTGTGCAGTAGTGCTCGTAGTGGGTGATAAAGCTTTATTTAGTGACAGTGGTGAAGTGATGTTCCGGTTTAGTGCTGGCCCTCGGCGACAGCTCTGGAAACGTGTTTAGCCGTCTAGTAATTTAACAAACAAAGACAATTAGAAACAAACAAAACACAACACTCACGATATTGTTTTTTCTCACAGGGTCTCTCACAGTCCTTCTTGGTTCTTTTCAAAACAAACCAATGCGAAGGAACAGATTGCGATTCTCCATCCCCTTTTATGCTGTCACACATGACCCCTTGGCAAACGAGTGCAACCGCCTTTCCAATCTGCGGCTGACACGTTGTTTCCCTTCTGGGTCAATGCGTTATTGCAACGGAGTCTCGCCCCCTTCCTAACTGGCCGACTTCCCTTGAACCTTGGGAAAGAACAGTCAGGCCAGCCCATCCAGGGAACTCTGTTCTCGCTGCTTAGTGCCCTCACAGGTCAGGAGGAAGATTTACCACCAAGAATCATTGTATTTATGTCACAGGGACTTATAGCATTTAACCAAGACAGAGCCATGTACAGGGATTTACATATTGTAATTGGTTTCCATAGTAACAGAGGCAGCCTAATGGGTTTTCTATAGAGATTACATAATACAGGAGTTTAAATTCTTTTCATTCTTGCTATATTAATATTTTAGAATTGTACATGTTCCCATGTCAAAAGGCCTAAACTTAAAACAAAAAAAACTTCACAGGTCACACTTAATGAGGGGAGGTGAATATTCATGCAGCATAATGAATTCTAACGAGAGCATATTTATCTATCTATCTATCTGTCTATCTATCTATCTATCTATCTATCTATTCACACACACACACACACGTATATACACAAGCCCTTTGTATTTAATTATTTTTAATGATAACTTTTTGTTGGAAATATGGATGGAGAAATAGGATTAGGAGAATATAATAGTTGGTGGAGTGTGACACATGGAAATGGATTCAGCAGAATTAAACAAAAAGCCAAAAGACCTGTAGATTGATAATAGCAAGACGATGATTATAAAAGCTTTACAGCTTTGTCTACTAAGAGGATATGGACAACATGCCCCACATGTTGACCTGTTCCTATCCAGTTTTAAATAGCTTTAGCATAACTTAATACCGATCCACAAAAACTGCTGTCTTAAATGTCATCCTATACTTGTTGTAACACTATATGGTGATTTTGAAATATTTTTGCTTCAGTAAATCAAGAAATGTAATGTAAAGACCCTTGAGTGTGTCTTCAGTTATTTTTAGTGGGCTTTATACAGAAGTATACTGCATGTACAATTTGAAATTGCATTATACAAACGATCCACATTACTCACTAATGACCCAGCTCAAAGAAATGAAAATTCCAGCTTAATTTCAATTACAGGGCTTCAGGTGTTACTAGACAAGCGGGATGTATAAAAGACTAACTATTATAATCAGATTAACTTTTGAATATACACCAATTAACTCTTGTCTTAGGAAACATACTGTAGTATGAGGAGTGTGCATTGATCGTGCAAACTGTGAACATGTTTAGGGTGATCCATGTGGTCCAGATATCCTCGTTATTCATTTTATAGCTAACTGTAGTTTCACACCATCTAGTGTAAATGTAGATTTGTGCATTAGAAAATATCACTTTTATAGTAAATGTGCATATTCAAATTTGTTCACATAGCCCTATAAAATGATGATGGCAATTGCACAGTCTTCATGCCAAGAAAATGAAATGAAAGTAAATATTAAGCATGTTAAAGTGTGACAGTTCTTAAAATCACATTGTTAGTATGCAATGGTTGAACATTTCTATCATTAATGAATGAATAATCACGTATCGCTGACAGGTGGTAGGTCCTTATTTGAGATCTCAAATAATGTGAAAACAGAATTAAGTAACACTTTCCAAAAAGTGGCTGTTCTAATGAATATTTATTGAAATCATACGAATAATTCTTGAACATTTAATTTCTTGAACATTTAATTTCATTGGAATTCAACCCTTATTATTATTGTGTTAATCTGTTTTGGGTGGTGGAGGTATCAGTTTGTTATGCTACCATGTACAGTAGCAGCTGCTGTTTGTTATCAAAGGCAGTACAAAACCTAAAAAAAGTACTACTAAAACAAGATGATGTGTCTCTTTGTGCATTAGGACAGTGGTCAAGAGGCATTTTCAGCATGATAACAGCTGTACACACTCACAGCCAGACTGGCCCAGGTGGTCCCCTGATGAAACAATGCTGCTTTACTTGAACGGAGCTGAACCCAATGGAGCGACAGCCAAAGCAAATATGTGTGTAAACGGTATATACTATCAGACAGGAAATTGCTGTAGATTGTATGCTTGAGCATAGTGACATTGCAGTTGCCCTTATAAAAGGTGTGTGGGGCTTCATGTCAAGCCACAGAAATGTTTATGGAGACAGGTGGTGAATAAACGGAACCCCTCCTTGCATTTCACTAGCTGTGTTTAGGCGAACCAATGTGGTCCTGGTTCAGTGATTTTACTGTTTGGCATTTCAAACTAAATGGTATTAGAACATGTTTTTCAGCATAGGTGTTATGTTCTCAAAGTGGGTCAAAACATTGTTACTAAGAGACACTCTGGGATTTTAAACTAGGACAGCTCCGCATTTAGATCACTCCATCATCCCTACTTTTTCCAAAACATGGTACCAGTAACGTGGTGGGGGTTTGAAGCTGCCGTCTGGAAGGTAACACTCAAGTGTTCGGTCTATCCATCTCAAGTGCCAACTAAGCAGCTGACCAACATTATGGGTTTCCATTGTTTTGGCATGCTTACATGTCCTGTCTCACTTAAATGTTTAGAATCATTCATCCAGTTTTGATGAATCCTGTCTTTGCCATTCCTTAGACTCTAGCTCATTGTGACCTGTATTTGAGCGGTTGTGCAAATGAAGGCTGTATCTTGAAAAGTTATCTGTCATATACTGTACTGTGCAATGAGTGTATGCATCGAAATGTGCTGACACCGAAATGGCTAAGCTGTTGGAAATGTCTTGAGAGCCTCATGTATCTTGTGAGCCTCATGTCCAGTTCTAATCATTGATATATACTGTATTATTGTATGCTATACAACGTGCTGTGGATGTATGCCATGGTGACTTGTGATGTAAATCTCATGATATTGATGTACCTGTAACAAACTTATCTCTATGTCATTTAAGTTGGTGTCATGTTAATGGGTAAGCATTGTCCCATTAAAATATTGGATGCACCTTTAAAAACAATTTTCTGTCCTATTACAGTCAGACTTCGGATATACTCAGATACACGCCAGTCGCGTTTTACCATCCTTGTATTAAGAAACAAATCAATTCCCATTATATATATGTAACAAATTAATGTACTTACCCGTCACATGCAATTTCTTCAATGTTACAATTTATTTGATTATCCGTCACAGCCCACACTTTTTTTCTCGCATGCCAAATTAGTCTGTCTTCATTGTGCAGTTACACATCGCTTCCTCCAATTTCACCTTACAAAAATGCAGCAAAAACAAAGTGAACGAGACAAGCTACAGTAATGTAAAACAGTTACTCATTAAACAGTTTTAGACACTGTGATGTATTTTTTTTTAATCTGTGATCTTTAGTTGCTTTTGTGTATTTTCATTTGCACGTGAACTTTGACATCAGGGCCTTATCGAGAACTATATTCTGCAATTTTGAATACTGACTTTGGATACTGTTTTAATTCTGGAAACTGTTTTTTTTTTTTAAATCTTTTGTTAAATTGCATTGCCTTTTATGTTTTACGCAGTTCTGCGCATGGGTAACATTTTGATTTCATTTTGCTGTTGGGTTGTTAATGGGGAATTTTACATACTGCTACAATGCGTACTGGATTTAAAAGTACAGTATGAAATGTATTACAGTCCATGTGCCGTCTCTTTTGGCAAGTGATATTTTCAGAATCATATTGTTCTGAATTAAAATACCTATTCTGTTGAAAAAAATAATACTGTACCAACAAAACCAACTACAGTACATCTAAATGGAAGCCTACTTATTATAAAACAGTCCTTTCAGCTATGTGTTTTTGACATTGTATCTTTTTTGTGTTCCCTGAAAAACGGACAAGGGTTAGAACGGCCAAAATGAAATAATCAGATATGCCTCACACTCTTTTAACCGTCACTGAAGTAAAAATGTTATAGGGTCGGATATGTGAGTGCTGACTGTAGTAAGATTTTTAGAACACACTTGCTGAAGAAGAATACAGATTTTTACCTGGAAGTTGTTAATTACCCATCTTTTAGTCAACAGGCATACAGTATATTTTTAAAGAGGTAATGAGAGATAGAAATACTGTATTTTATAACCTTCTGACCTTTTCACTCTATACAAAAGTTATAGATGCCCCTGAATGAAATGTCACATCTATGCTTAAAAGTACAGTGATACATACACCAAGTTTGACTCCAGTGTTATTTCTATTAATTGGATATGACCTAAAAAACAATAGCTGCTGTGGAGAGCACTTCTACTGTCATTAAATACTGTATGAGAAATGCTTTTGTTCTTACAGTAAGTTGTAGCTATTTCCCTTATGGGCTTACTGAACCAGTGGGTGGGAAACTGATGGTCCACTTGCTGTGTACACTCTCTGTGGGGTGCTTATAGGTTTCAGCAGGTAGCTTTTTTAAAGCAAGCCAATACGTTATTTCAGTGTTGTGGTATAAAGAGATCTCTGGGTTGATATGCCGATATGATTTTTATGTGACTATAAAATTGGGCACAACAATTCAAAGCAGAGCACCTTCTTTTTTTTGTGCCCAGTTATTTTACCCCAGATTTTCTCCCCCATTTAGAATGTCTAATTCAGTTCTCTCACTGCAGCAATTCCCCACACAGCTCAGGAGAACTGAAGGTTAGTGGGCGTCCTCCGAACCCAAAACAACCAAGCCACTTTACACCCAGGAACTCGAGCAGATGTCAGTGAAGGACAAAGGCTAGCCCTGCAGGTATCCACCTGAGCTCACCAGGCACCTTGCCAGTAGGGTCTGCTGTAGCAAGATGAGGAGAAACAGTCCCTGCTGGTTTGCCTCACACCCGAGCCAATGTGAAACTCTCTCTGGAATCCCCAGCGAAGACCGGCGGCTTTGTACAGCCAGGACTCATACTTGTGCTCCCCTGCCATGCGGTTGTGCTTTTACCACTCCAAGCAGTGCACATATTAAATAATTCTTTATCTATAAATTCTCAATCAAATTGTAAACTAGGGCAACCCAGTTTTGATAGTTTTCATTTTTTCCCCTAGCGGGTGCCAAAATAACTGCCTCATTTTCGACAACGTGGCTGAGGTTTGAAGTTGCCGTCTGGAAGGCCCTAATTAAACAGTAATACTAGACTGAGCCTTAATTCTCTATATCTCAGTTGTCAATCCCAGGAACTCACCAAAATTCCTCTTGTTGGGTTTCCATAGGATTATCGTATTTACAGTTCTCGTCTTCTCTCCAGCAGGATCTTTCAAAATGAGTACAAATGTGGGTCCCAACGGCAACGCAATATTAGGATTTACTTCCTGTCCACTTAAAATAAAGATTCAGCACCAGCTGGGGATCACAGCAGCAACCTGTTCTCACTACGATACCATTTGGTTTCTTTTGTGTTTCGCACAGTTTACCGTGAACGGTCCAAATAGTCGATATACAGTGTATGAGTGTCTCTCTTTGGAGTTGACTGATATTAAGCCGCGTCTGTCAACTCTGCAAATGGAACTCGTTTCTTTTGGCACAGACGAAAGTGTGTTGGATCCGCATACAGTGCCTCAATCATCAAAGGATGCTGATGCCATGTAACTTCCCATCAGTGAAGACTGAACTTTTGTCAGCCATTTGTCCGTTATGCATTGAATTGCTGTGCTGTGCGCTTTTGGTAGGGTGTGGATAAGTGTGTGTCATTTCTGAATGCTTTTATTTTTATTTATTTTAATGCTGCACAAAAATTAAAGAATGACTTTGTGGAAAGCATAGGGTCATGGGATGTAGTGACTGCTTGTTTTGGGAGAACTGTAAGGTCCATTTTTTCATAGACAGTGCACTCTGCAAATATAATTGAAGTGGAAATATCACTTATAAGTTTGGTCATCTTTTAAGTTTGGTCCTGTTTTAGATCCCTGACTCTTAACAAAAGATGACATGAGCATACCCGTGGTGCAACCCAAGGATTGAAACATTGGTTTTTCACATTCTGTGAATTTTAGATGATCGCTGAGTTCTCTGAACTGGTCCCTTGCATCACCCTTTTAGGATTTCACCTTCAATAGAGTTTAGTATGAGAGCCTCATTTACTTTTGTAGCCATGTTAATAACTGAGTTATCCTCCAAAATATCCCTTTGTGTTGAAGCATTATACACTGTGTGTACTGTACAGTAAGCTCCTTTCAGGAAGTAATATATGATCTGGCCCTTATATCCCTTTTATGGTTTTTTCTTTACTCTCAAGGTAAAATAACATGTATTTAATGTATTACATGTGTTTCTTAGCAGGTCTCTGTAGTGCAAAATATATCTTGCCTAGTTTACTTTAATGTGGTTTATATTAAGGGTGCCATCTTTTGAAAAATACATTAAACCAAGGTCCTGACTACATTAAGGGCTAGAAGTTTTATTTAGGGGCTTGTGGGAAGTATTTGGATTTGTATTCATTATAGAATTGTACTCTCATTAGTGTTTTTGTTCCTTTCCATTTGATGTGTTTAGTCCCTAAAGAACTATGACACTCTTTTGAAGAGCATTGCAGGTCCTTGTTAACTTCAATACAGATCAGAACCCTAGCCTGACTTAATGCCCTGTTCACTGTCTAATTCTCTAGTCGTTGGTTCCCTTGAATGCATGTCAGTGGATTAATCATTCTCCCAAAATGGAGGATTCTTGATCTCAAAAGCAGCACTGGTAGTTAGTATTTCTGGCCTTGATCTCTGCCTTTTCCCCTAAACTATAGCCTGCAGCTTCTGCATAATTTAAAATGTGTAACAGATAGCCACCTTCAAAGTACTGTGTCCATGAAAGAAAGTCAAACTTAAAACTGCTCTTCGTAGAAATTATAGCTGCTTGGTCGAAGACGCCACAAAGCTGTTCTGTAATTAATAGGATTACAGCAAAACAAATTGATTATGTTCATGGGGTTTTGCTTTATTTATAGAAGTTCAAGGACAATTGTAGAAGGCTGTGTCTCCTGTAACCTTTTCTTGTCGGGCCAGTAGAGGCTGAAAGAATGTCCTATAAATGCCCATCACTGCACAGAATGAGAGATGCATGGCCAGGACAAAACAAGAGGATGTCCTTCTGTAGCACATGTACTGTAAAATCCCTAAAGCTGTAATGCAAGCTTGAAGATGAAATAGAAAACAAGATTCTGTACAAAATAATGGGCTAACAGTTATAGTAGGGGTAATAGGTATGAGTACTCAGCATTTTGTTTTAACAGTTTGTTTTTTGTGAACACTTAATGGGAGTGAATAATGCTATAGTTAACAATAACTACTACGACTACTACCACTACTACTACTACTACTACGACTACTACTACTACTACTACTACTCACCCTGTTCATGGCTCCACCAAGAAGAGGGACCTCCTCGTGAATCTGCTCCTGGCTCTTGCTAGACTCGCCATCTACAAGACCAGGAAGCGTAAGATGATCGGGGAGGGTCTCTTTGACTGTGGGGCCATGTTCAGGGCCCTTGTCCGATCAAGGGTTAAGTTAGAGCACGCCCACGCGGAGTCCGCTGGCGACATGGCCACCTTTGTCGACCAGTGGGCTCTAGGGGGCGTGCTCTGTACCACCTCCCCTTTTGTTATAAACATTTAATTTACAGTCCTTTTTTCTGGTCTTTTCATTTCATTAGTTAAGGCCTAGTTCTTGTTGGCACCCCTATTTTAGGGGTACTAAATTGAATTTTTTCTCCGGCCGCCTTTGGGCGGCTGGTGCACCGATTGCCACTGGGCGGTCGGTGTAGTCCGGCCTACTAGGCTTTAAATAGGACTACTACTACTACGACTACTACTACTACTACTACTACTCACCCTGTTCATGGCTCCACCAAGAAGAGGGACCTCCTCGTGAATCTGCTCCTGGCTCTTGCTAGACTCGCCATCTACAAGACCAGGAAGCGTAAGATGATCGGGGAGGGTCTCTTTGACTGTGGGGCCATGTTCAGGGCCCTGGTCCGTTCCCGGGTTAAGTTGGAGCACGCCCACGCGGAGTCCGCTGGTGACATGGCTACCTTTGTCGACCAGTGGGCTCTAGGGGGCGTGCTTTGTACCACCTCCCCTTTGGTTTTGCTTATTTAATTTACAGTCCTTTTTGACCGTTTTTTTCGTTAAATCAGTTAAGGTTCGTCTTTTTTAGCACCCATAGAGGGTGCTAATTAATATTTTTGTCCAGCTGTCTTTGGACAGCTGGTGTAGTCCCGTCAAACGGACCTTAAATAGGACTACTACTACTACTACTACTGAGAGGCCACACATTTCTTGAGCTCCTCAGTTTCCACATTAAAAACTTTAAAAAACAGTTATTTAAACTTTTTATTTTTCAATTCCTTTTATAATTTCATTTATCTGAAGTAGTAGTGCACCTTTTTAGTTAAAATATTCTGGTGAAGTTGTTTTATTTTTATAAAAAACACTTATTTAGTTTTTCCTTTTCTCTCCCTGCACTTGTGCTATAAGCAAGTGCAGGAGAGATTTTTCATTCTTTGAATTTTCTTCCTTTTTTAAAACACTCCTTTTATTAATTCATTAATTTTACTTTAAAGCTTTTATTTTTGTCTTTTTAGGAAAATTATTTTTATGTAAATAGCTGTTTTTAGTTTTTTGTTAAAAATCGTTTTGTTTTAAAAATCCCCCATCTCTGCTGTGTGCAGAGTGGGGGAAGGGCAGGCAGGGAGCACAGGCCGTGTGCTCCTTTGTTTGCCCTTGGTTTGATTTTTTGACTTTCTTTTGAGTTTAAAACTATTTCTTAGTTTTGAACTTTGGTTTATTTTTGAATTTTCTTTGTGGCCCTGCACTATTGCAGTGCAGGGGTGTGTCAATTTGTATTTGTTTATTTATTTAAAAAATAAATAAATACGTTTGTTTGTGTTTATAAAAAAAAAAAAAAAAAAAAAAAAAAATCCCTTTGTGTTTTTGATTGTTTTATTTTTATTTTGTTGTTTTTTAAAATAAATATATAATTTTTGTTTGTTTGTTTTCTTTTTAATTACACTACTCCTGCACTATTGGAGTGCAGGGGTAGTTATTTTTCATTTATTTAATTCTGTTTGTCTTGTGTGTGCCCCTACACTGATTATAGTGTAGGTGGTTGTTTGTCTTTTTGTGTACCCCTGCGCTGCTAACTGTTTGCAGTGCAGGGGTGTGTCTGTCTTGTCTGTGTGTGTGTTTTGTTTTTCTGTTTAACGGAATAAAAATAGACAAGACAAACACTTATAAGAAATAAAATTAAATAAAAGAAATCAAAATGAGTGGGCAGACACCACAACCCCCCAGGCAATGGGCAAAGGCGGCCGCGAGCAACGCGGCCCCCCCATTTAAAAACATCACCAGGAGGCACGGGGTCAGGTGCCTCCTGCGAGACTCCCTCTCGATCGAGGGCTTCGTCAAGGCCATGGCGAAGGCGGTGGGACCAGCAGCGATCGTGGCGGCCTCCAAAATGTACGGGAAAGCCGTGTTTTTCCTGAAATCGGAGGCCGCCGCGAACACCGCGATCGAGAGGGGTCTCAGCGTGGGGGGCATGTTTGTCCCCATCGAGCCCCTCGCGGGGCTGGGCAGCAGGGTCATCCTGTCCAACGTGCCACCGTTTGTTCAGGATGCCCTGCTCATGCCCCATCTGCAAGCCCTGGGGGAGGTCAAGACGGCCATCCACCCCATCCCCCTGGGCTGCAGAGACCAGGCCCTCCGCCACATCCTGTCCTTCCGCCGCCAGGTGACCATCCACCTGGCGGGGAGGGACACCGCGGAGGGCAGTTTTGTGGTCCCCTTCGAGGGGACCAATTACGTCATTTTCTATTCCTCGGAGGAGGTGCGGTGCTTTCACTGCAAGGAGCTGGGGCACCAGAAGAAGAGGTGCCCCAAGCTCCAGCAAAGCGCAAAGCCACCCGCGCAGGCACCGCGCCCCTCCGAGTCCACCTCGCCCCCGGGGCCCTACAAGAGGCCCGCAGAGAAGGGGGGCAAAAAAGTACCCGCCCCCATCCCAGTAACACCCGGGGGGGGAAAGGGAGAGAGGGCCCCCGAGGCGGCCGGACCCTCCGCGCCTCCCGAAAGCGCGCGGGGGGAGAAGGCCGCCGAGTGGACCTTGGTCGCCCGCCGCAAGAAGAAGGTGGCGGCCAGGTCCACCGGGGAGGCCAAGCGGGGGGAGACGAAGCCCGCCGCCGCACCATCTGGCGGTGGGTCAGGGGGAGTCCCAGACAAAGGTACTCCCTCGACGGCACCCCCCGCGAGGCAGGGCGGCAAAGCCGCCCGTAAAACAAAGCACCTCATCCCCGGGTACGAGGAAGAGAGAAGCGCTGCCGGAGGTGTGCTCCCCGTCGCCGTGGCAGGGCAGGGGACAGCCTCCGGCAGCCTCAGGGGGAAAAGGAAGGCGCAGGCGCGTCTTCCCACGTGTGCGCGCAAGTGCACACGTCTCGGCCTCTTGCTGAGGGTCCCCGGGGGGGCGATGGAGGGCCCCCAAAAAAGAAAGAGACCGCCTCGGCGTCCCCCCTCTACCGGCGACGAGGGCCCCGGCCCTCGTGCTGCCACGGAGGGGGAGAAAGATCCATCTCCCGAGGCGGTCCGGGGCTCCGCAAAAGCAGCGGAGCCCATGGAAGAGGCCCCCGCCGAGAGGCCAAAGGGGAGGGAGGAACCCGCTAGGGCAAAAGAAGCCCTTCGGGCAGATCCCCTCCCCGTCACACCACAGACCTCGGAAGCAGCGGAGGTCGCCGAGGGGGCGCAGGAGGGGCCCCCGAAAGAACAGCTGCCTCGGGCACCGCCTTCCTCCGACGGCGACGCGGGTCCTGAACCCTGTGTTGCCGAGGAGGGGGCGGCGGAACCAGCTCCCGAGGCAGGCGTGGGCTCCGCGGACAACGCGGAGCCCATGCAGGCGACCCCCGCCGAGGGGCCGGAGGGGGAGGAACAATTACCCCTCCCGGAACAAGAGCTGCCTCGGGCTCCCGAGGCAAGCGTGGGCTCCGCGGATAATGCGGAGCCCATGCAGGCGACCCCGGCCGAGGGGCCGGAGGGGGGGGACGAACCACCCCTCCCACAACAAGAACTGCCTCTGGCTCCCGTCTCCGGGGAGGAGGCGGTTTCGGCCCCCGAGGCAAGCGTGGGCTCCGCAGACAACGCGGAGCCCATGCAAGCGACCCCCGCCGAGGGGTCGGAGGGGGGGGAAGAACCACCCCTCCCACAACAAGATCTGCCTTGGGCTCCCGAGGCAAGCGTGGGCTCCGCAGACAACGCGGAGCCCATGCAAGCGACCCCCGCCGAGGGGTCGGAGGGGGGGGAAGAACCACCCCTCCCGGAACAAGATCTGCCTCAGGCTCCCCTCTCCTGCGGCGACGGGGGTTCCGGCCCTCGTGCCGCCGCGGAGGGGGAGGAGAAAACACCCCCTGAGGCAGAGGCGGGCTCTGAGGAGCCCGCGTTTACATTGGTCTCCGGAGCGCGGAAGGGAGGGGAAGAACCGGAGAGGGCAGAAGGTGGTGCCCTCGCGGTAGATCCCCTCCCCGAAGTGCAACGGGGCCAAGAAACCGGTCCCCGACCCAGCAGCGAGGGGCCGGTTCCAGTCACCGAGGGGGCGCGGGAGGAGCCCCTGAAAAATCAACAACCGGTGACTGATGCGGAGGAAGGGGAAGGACCCGAAAGGGTGTATCCCCTTTCTCTAGGGGAGGGAGGGGAAGGACCCGAGAGGGTGGATCCCCTTCCTTCGAGGGAAGAGGACGGGCCTGAGACCGTGCCTCGGACCTCAAAGGAGGGACCCAGAGCGGGGACGACGAGACCGTCCGGCTCGGCGGTGTACGTCGAGCGTCCGTCTGCGCCCCCGAAGTCGAGGGTGCAGACGGTCCCCGCCAGGGTCCCTCCGCCGATCTCTCCCGCCGCGTCCCCTGGGGGGGGGGCGCTGGGAGAGTCGGTCAAGATCAAGATCAGACGCAACGCGCTCACCCACCAACGTGAGTGCGTTGTGCTTCTCCACCGCGAGGGGGGCGGTGGAGAACCGGAGGAGCGGGAGGAGGACTCCGAGTCCGCGTGCAGCGTGGGCTCGGAGAGTCTGTCCGCCCCTTCTCCGGACATCCCTGCGGCGGAGCTCCTGGAGTTCCTGGAGGCCACCATCCACCGCAGGGACAAGGTCCAGCTGGCCCTGGACAAATGGGGGGATTTCCAGAGGATCCTCAACTCTGTGAGATCCTTCCTCAGGGCCAGCCACGCCAGCAAAACTTCGGGCACGTGCGTGCACATACGTGCCCGAAAGTTTCACGACCAGTTGGTGAACTTCGGGAGATCTCAGGATCTCCCGTGAGTGTCGCCAACTACTCCTGACAGAGGACCATGTATCGCATCGGGACCGTGAACGTCAACGGATGCAAGGACCATTTCCGCAGGGCCCAGGTAATCTCCTTTCTGAAAAAGGGGGGTTACTCTGTGTGCTTCCTGCAGGAAACCCACTCCACCCCGCAGGCCGAGGCCAACTGGCTGCTGGAGTGGGGGGGGAGAGTGTCCTTCAGCCACCTCACCGAGTCATCTTGTGGGGTGGCGACGCTCTTCTCCGGGTCCTTTGTTCCCACGGTGCTCGATGTGGTCAACGTCGTGCCGGGCCGTCTGTTGCACCACCGGATCCGGGACGGGGACGCTACCGTTCACCTGGTGAACGCGTACGCTCCGTCCTCGGGTCCGGCGAGGGTCCAGTTTTTCCGCCGGATGTCGGCCCACCTGAACACCATCGGCGCCGACGAGCTCGTGGTCCTCGGGGGGGATTTCAACTGCACCCTCGAGGCCGCGGACCGGGTGGGGCGCGAGCCCTACCCGCTCTCGTCGGCCGCCCTGAGAGAGCTGATCGCTCGGCTCTCTCTGGTCGACATCTGGCGGTGGCAACACCCGGACGCCTCGGCCTTCACCTTCACCAGGGTGAGGGAGGGGCGGGTGTCTCAGTCCCGGATTGACAGGTTCTACGTGTCGCAGAACCACGCTCATTGCGTTCGCGCCTCCGACATCAGGCCGGCGCCGTTCACGGACCACAACCTGGTGGCCGTGACGGTGGCCGTGGTGCCAGCTAGGCATTCCTCAGCCTACTGGCACTTCAACAACAGCCTGTTGGAGGACGAGCGCTTTGAGCGGTCTTTCCGGGACTTTTGGACGGTCTGGCACGGCAGGCGATCTCGCTTCCCCACCTGGCGTCAGTGGTGGGACGTGGGGAAAGCGCAGATCAAGGTCCTCTGTCAGGAGTACACGAGGGGCGCGAGCAGGCGGAGGGACTCGCGGATCGAGCGGCTGGAAAGGGAGCTGCTCGATCTGGAGAGCCGCCTGGCTCGCGGGGACCAGCTCGAGCAGAGCGCGTACGAGGAGAAGAAGTGCACCCTGCGGGACCTGCAGCTCCAGCGGTCCCGGGGGGCGTTTGTGCGCTCGCGCGTCCAGTTCCTCCGGGAGATGGACCGCGGCACACACTTCTTCTACGCGTTGGAGAAAAAGAAGGGAGATCGTAAAAACATCACCTGCCTCCTGGCGGACGACGGCTCCCTTCTGACGGATCCGGAGAGCGTGAACGAGAGGGCCAGGGCCTTCTACTCGGCCCTCTTCTCTCCGGATCCCGTCGACTCCGACGCGTGCAGGGTTCTGTGGGATGGGCTTCCCACGGTCGGCGAGGGCGTCCGGGACGAGTTCGAGGGCCAGCTGACCCTGGCCGAGCTCTCCGACGCCCTCGGTCAGATGCCCTATAACAAATCGCCGGGCATCGACGGGCTGACCGTGGAGTTCTACAAGAAGTTTTGGGACTTGCTGGGGCCCGCCTTTGCGCGGGTCCTGGCGGAAGCCTACGAGACCGGGGAGATGCCCCTTTCGATGAGGCGGGCGGTCATCACGCTCCTGCCCAAGAAGGGGGATCTTCGCTGCCTGAAGAACTGGCGCCCGGTCTCGCTGCTATGCACGGACTATAAAATCGTGGCCAAGGCCGCCTCCCTGAGGCTCAAGTCCGTGCTGGCAGACGTGATCCACCCCGACCAGTCCTACACGGTCCCGAACCGGACGATCTTTGATAATATCTTCCTGGTTCGGGACCTCCTGCACTACTGCAGGAGGACCGGTCGGTCGGTCGCCTTCCTGTCGCTGGATCAGGAGAAGGCGTTCGACCGGGTGGATCACGAGTATCTCTTCGGAACCCTGCGAGCATTCGGATTCGGGCCGCGCTTTGTCGGCCTGTTCCGGATGCTCTACGCCTCTGCCGAGTGCCTCGTAAAGGTTAACTGGTCCCTGACCGCGCCCCTCGCGTTCGGGAGAGGAGTGCGTCAGGGCTGCCCTCTGTCCGGACAACTGTACGCGCTGTGCATCGAGCCCTTCCTCTGCCTCCTTCGCAGGAGGCTCACGGGGTTGGCGCTCGGCGCGCCGGACACGAGGGTGGTCCTGTCGGCCTACGCCGACGACGTGCTCCTGGTGGCCTCCGACCCGGTTGACCTGGAGAGGATGCGGAGCTGCCAGAGCGTCTACTCTGCCGCTTCCTCTGCCAGGATCAACTGGGACAAGTGCTCCGGGTTACTGGTGGGTCCCTGGCGGGTGGACTCCCTCCCTGTCGCGCTCCAGCAGTTCAAGTGGAGCGCGGACAGTTTTAAATATCTGGGAGTCCACCTGAGCCCCGCGGAGACCTCGGTCGCAGCCAACTGGGTGGAGTTGGAGGACAAGGTGGCTGCTAGGCTGAGGTCGTGGTCGGGTCTGCTGAGACTGCTTTCCTTCAGGGGACGGGCTTTAGTGATTAACCAACTGGTGGCGTCGATGCTTTGGCATCGACTCACCGTCCTGAGCCCGCCCCCTGAGTTTGTGTCCAGGGTCCAGAGGAAGCTGACGGACTTCTTCTGGGCCGGAAAGCACTGGGTCTCTGCGGCGGTTCTGAGCCTCCCTCTGGCCGAGGGAGGCCAAGGGTTGGTGTGCATCAAGAGCCAGGTGCACACCTTCCGCCTCCAGACGCTGCAGAGATTCCTCTACGCAGACCCGGCCCCGCAGTGGTGCACGCTGGCGTCGCTTTTGTTGCGCCAGCTGCACGACCTGGGCTACGACCGGCAGCTCCTTTGGATCGACCTCCGGGGAATCCGTCTCCCCGAGCTGCCGGTCTTTTACCAGGACCTGCTCAGGACCCGGAGCATGTTTTCTATCGGCCGAGACGCCGTTCCGACCGAGGGCGAAGGACTCCTGCTGGAGCCCCTGCTGCACAACCCCCACCTGGGTGCGCAGGCGTTGGAGTCCCCCTCGGTGCGGCGCGCGCTGATCTCGGCCAAGGTGACCAGAGTCTGGGATCTCCTGGATCGCGAGCGGTCAGAGTGGCTGACCCCCGAGTCGCTCGTCGCCAGGGCGGCTCGGGCGACCGTCAGGACGGCCGGCCGCGCGATCCGGGAGTGCAAAGCAGCGTTGCACCCAGACTCTGTCAGGTATCTCGAGGGAGTTCTCAGGACCGGGGAGCCATCTTCCATCCCCCCCCCTACCCCCGGCTCTCCGGTCCTGCTGATCGAACCCAAGGCCCGAGCCCCCCCTCGGCCTCCCCTCGAGAACAACCTGAGCAGGATCTCGCGTTTCTCCTCGACGCCCCTCCGATCGGCGTCGAGGAGGACCCTGTACGCGATGACGCTCCACACCCTCCACTTCCTGGCCCTCGTCTCCCGCCGAGACACCGCTTGGCGGGAGACCCTCCGACCACCGGAGGGCGTCGGTCCCCAGTGGGAGGCCCTGTACTCCCCGCTGGTCTCCAGGGGAGCTGGGGACTTGGGGTGGAGGGTCCTGCACGGAGCGCTCGCGTCAGGAGAGATCCTGCGTCACTTTACCGACTCGGACGCCGCATGCCCTTTCTGCGGTCAGTCCGAGTCGGTAAGTCACATTTATTTTCTTTGCGCCAGGCTGCAGCCGTTTTTCCTGCTGCTGAGGAATCTGTTGCTGCAGTTCTGGCTGCACTTTTCTCCCACCCTCCTTATTTTCGGGCACCCTGTCCGTGGCTCCACTAAAAAAAGAGACCTCCTCGTGAATCTGCTCCTGGCTCTTGCTAGACTCGCCATCTACAAGACCAGGAAGCGTAAGATGATCGGGGAGGGTCTCTTTGATTGTGGGGCCATGTTCAGGGCCCTTACCCGATCCCGGGTTAAGTTGGAGCACGCCCACGCGGAGTCTGCTGGCGACATGACCACCTTTGTCGACCAGTGGGCTCTGGGGGGCGTGCTCTGTTCCACCTCCCCTTTTGTTATAAAGATTTAATTTACAGTCCTTTTTTCTGGTTTTTTCTGTTTATTAGTTAAGGCCTAGTCCTTGTTGGCACCCCTATTTTAGGGGTGCTAAATTGAATTTTTTCTCCGGCCGCCTTTGGGCGGCCGGTGCACCGACTGCCACTGGGCGCTCGGTGTAGTCCGGCCTACTAGGCCTTAAATAGGACTACTACTACTACTAATAATAATAATAATAATAATAATAATAATGGTATTGGTAAGGATGGTAATGATGATAATAAAAATAATGTTAATGGTAATGTTCATAATAATGGTGTTTTGTAGTGCTTTAAAACTATGCAGAATGCAGAAAGTAGTATTACTTTATAGGATACAGTTATCCCTCTGTGAGATACTATGTCTAAAAGCCAAAGAGCTTAGTCATTGATGTAACACATCATCATGATCCTTATGAAATCTGATAGTGCTTTTTAGTGATTTGACCTTTGGAAGAGACAGCTTGACAGTTTGATAAAGAGTACAGAATGACAATGAGAAACTGTAAGGCAAACGCACTCGCTGGCTGAAAGTGCCAATCATTTACTAGCTCACTCTCTATTTATATGTATTGCCAGTTAACGAGGACTCTGGTTCAGCCCCAATATCACCCTCAAGTCACCACAGTAATTAGCGTGGTGTACAGGGAAGGGTGAATTTTAGATCATCATAATTGCCCTAATAATTTAACTATGAGAAAAATTACCGTTCGTGGCATTAAGTAGTATCTTGTGTCTGAATTCATTACAGATAGTGTCACAGTGCTGAAATAAATTCAATGAGAAACTTAATTTCAGAATATTAAACTGCAAGGATTGTAGATGTTATGCTGGGTACCTTGCTCATGCTAGCTCACATCTTCACCACTGGAGCGCCAGGCTTCCTTGAATGAGCAGTTACAGACCTGTTGGTTTGTACAGTATTTGAGATATGGCCGTTCAGGACTGCATGTCTAACACTTAGGGAACCATCTGGGATATTGAACATCTTTAGGATTCTGAACTTCACAATCTAAATCCTTCTAAAATCCTAGAATTATCCTCTAGAGCAGTGATTTTCAACATTTTCATCTCCTGAACCAGTGTCTTCAGCAGGGGCCATCAGATGTACCAGTAACTATATGCAATCTGAAATGGCTATTGTAAACCGACCCACCCCATTATAACCAGTTTTCTTTTTTTGTCTCCAAGTATCACTGATGATGTGATAGCTTTATCTAATTATTTGATAAGAGTTCACCACAAACAACACAGAGCGACTGCTTTGGTTCCCCATCATTAACTTTGGAATCACACTGACATAAAGACAAGTGCTGCTGCGTACCAGTTTGAAGCCTGTCACCTACCAGTACTGGTACGCGTACCACAAGTTGAAAACCACTGCTCTAAAGAACCTGTGAAATACACTACGGTATCCTGAAGCATTTCAGGTGAATTAAATATCTTTTTTTTTCAGATATGACTTCTAACAAGTATCGCCCAAACATTAGAAATCTTAGCCATTGATTTAAAAAACAAAGCGGTCAGATTCTTTACAGGACTAGGATTGATTGATTGTTGGAGAGACTATCCTTGGGAGTTTCTGTATTTTAATCTCACTAGTTCCTGCTCCTGGTAGGTCAAAAGTTTGGTTTTCTCTGTGTGTGCTTGCTAGATTTCTATGGAATAATCCCCTAATATCTGCTTTAATGAACCAATCTGTCTTTACCCTACCCCAGTCAGCCACAGACCTACAACCTAGGAGGGAGTACACTTTTCAAATGATTTCAGTCGCCTGCAGACATTGCTTTGGTGAGACCTCCATTGTATTGCAGTATTTTGGTTTAAAGGTTATTATATCAGAATGATTTGTGGTGTACTGGGTTTGGAAATTGACTCCTGTGGTGGGTTATTTATACACTTGGATACCCATTGCCTATTAAAACCCTCTGGTTGACATATTCATAATCTACTATTCTGTGACATTTTTCCTTTTTTCGCAATAAAACAGTAGGCACAGGGCAGAGACGTACAGCTACCAATAACACTTGCAATTACCAGGGCCTTTACTCACTGAGGACCATATTTGTCAAAGCGTCACCACTGTGCAATTTACTGAGAGGAACATTACTGGAAGCTCTCACCATGTGATGCAAAACTGCAGGTGCTTGTGTCAAGCTAGAACCTCTAATCAGTTATATTGTTGAGATGTATTCGTTCCAAATGCACTTAAGCAGAAATTGAAGCTTTCCAAGCAAAATAATCACTTGAATGACAAATGGCAATAAGCATACATTACTGTATAACATGATGCATGTATTATTGTAGCAAATAACATCAGGAATCTCACAAAAATACATATTATAACTACAGCTATGGCCAAAAGTTTTGCTTTACTTAGAATTTTAGGATTGAGACATAATTTAAGAAAAAAACTATATGAACAGAATTTAGATATTTTATTTAACATCATGTAATCAAAGAAACTATACTAGACATCGCAAAAGTCTACCAGAAGCCATAATAGCAGTACAGTATTTCATGTTAGATTTTGAAATGTCACATTTTTCCATTTTTGTCAGTTTTTTATTAAGTATATGGAAAACTACAAAGCTGTATGTAATTCAATATGTTAACATAACATTATTCAGCAGGTTTCAAAATTAGTTAATGATATAGGGTGATGCAAAACATTATATATATTTTGTTATAGTTGTATATATTTTGTTTTTCATGATATTATTAATAACACCAGTTTCAAACATTTTAAAATTAAACATACTCTTTAATACCATACCTCATTTACACAATAACTCTGTAAATGTTATGCATTTTATACATTATTATACATGGTTTGTTATTGTATACTTGTTTATATATTTTCTTTTGGTAGCTAGTTGATTTAATATAAAACCAGATTCTGAGTGTAGGGCTTTCATGGGAACTGTTTTTATTCTAAATGATCAATGTTTTCCAGTATAAATGCTTTTGTTCTCAAAATCAAGGTTTCTCGACTCGGGAAGCAAGCTGTGACATCATTTATTATTTTACATTATTCAACAGTAGGTATTCTGCTTAAAATGTAAAGTCTGTATTGACAGGAGCTCTTTAAACTTGTCACTAGTGAAGGACAATCATTTCATCTTAAATTCTTAGATTGTCCACAATATAATATATACAGCTCAGGTTGTCTGTTTTTCATTCTTTTATTTAGTTTTGCAACCAATGGAAGTTGAGCTTGCTCCAATTTTTGCCCTTTTTGCTCCTTCAATGAATAACTAAACACCACTCATTCACTCATATACTGCATGATTTATTTACAGCATGGAGAGGTCTTTCATTCTAACAATCTAACAAATCTATTTTCCTGTGCTAATGTATATGTGCCCCAATTGAATATAAATGTTGTTCCAATGACAGTGGGCATAACTGATATAACCATATTCAGATTTTGTTTGCAGTATTACAGATGTGTAGCTGGCATTTAATCATACGATACATGGGCGGTTTTCTTCTTTTTCCTCCCCAAGTGAAAAATATACATTCATTTTGAAAGGTTATATTCAAGTGTTAGTATGAGGTGTTCATGGTAGGTCAGCAAGCATTAGAGTGATTTATGTTTTTTCCAGATGGAAGTTTGTACCAATAATTTGATCCCTTATGCCTCACAGGCTGTAAATACAAATTGTTGCCAGGTGGGACATGTGCAACATTTATACCAATAAAGATTTAAACATAAACTTGGAATACATCAAATATTGGTGTCAACTATGGTGGTAGTACAGTATATCTGCAGTGTAAGGTTATTTATTTTTATAACCTACTTCATCACATACTTGAGATGTAAGGCAAATGCTGGAAGGTACAGGATCCGTGAACTTTTTTCATTACAGTTCCATAAAGCTTCTCATTACATTTATATATATATATACACACACACACACACACACACACACACACACACAAACACACACACACACACATACACACACAGAGAGTAATATACAGTACTTTTTCTTCTACAAGGGAAATAGGATGAGCTTTTTGCACAGTGGAATTGGATGGGGACTTTTTTTTCTTCTATGTTTTCTTTATTACTGTTATTACACAAGACCTTTTTCTCTATAGGAGTCTTTTAGTCATTTAAAAAAAACTGCCAGTCAATCAATAAATAACATCTGTCAGTGAATCTTTTTTTTTTTTTAAGTCCTCTTATAAAGGTATTGGTTTTGACTCACGTGACAGTTTAGTAAACCCACACTCACATCTAAGTGGTTTCCAGTGTTTGATACCTTGAAATCTATAAGCTTGTTTTTTTCCCCCTTCCTTACATTAAATATTAATCAAGGTAATGACAATATTGGCTTTTGTTCTGCTGAATTGAATGAAGTGTCTGTCAATGTATTTTCTCCTTAGCTGTATTTCAAGCTTGTCATTGTTTTTCTTATCACCTTAAGGCATGATTTATTACTGCACAAGTTCAATAAGATGACTATAATAGCCTTTTGGAATTAAAGGAACTTAATGACTTTTTTTATCTGTTGTTTTTGACATCACCCTTCTAAATATATTTCTTTAAAGGAAGGGCACGCATTTGTCTTCAACATTTTTAAGATCGTTTGGTCTTGACAGCTGAGGTCCATTGTTTGGCAATCACACCATACAAAGCTTTTTGACTCTCCAAACTAAGCCGTAGGAATACAGCATCGACGATCTGTTACTTTGCGTTTCTGCACTCCTGGATGTTTGTTAGAATACAGAAACAAACAAAAAAACACTTAAATATACTGCTGTGTTTTCTTTAAAAAAGACGGAGGAATAAACAGTACAAATATTACATTTTTAATAATGCCTTCAAAAGCATACACACAACTCCCAAAATTGTTTAAAAGTTTATTTTTTTGGCCTGAGGTGCACTGAGCTATGTTGCAATTACACTTTTAATTCCCCAAATTCTTCCTTTACAGCAGTTTTTTTTTAAAAAATTTTATTGAACATGAATTTGTATTACGAAACTACCTAAAAACAAAATATCAGGTCAATATCCCATATCAGCTTTTCCATATTTTAGAATTTTAAAATGCCCAGCGCTGTTCCTGAACAAAACACAGTTTGCATTTCAATTTTCTTGCTAAAACTACATAGAAATTACCATAGATGTTATTTTTCTTATTTGGAAACAAAAGGATAAAGAGATGCTTTCTGGCTTTCATGATTTAACTGAATTACATTTTTCATCTATTATTATTATTTATTTCTTAGCAGACACCCTTATCCAGGGTGACTTACAATTGTTACCAGATATTACAATGTTTTTTACATACAATTACCCATTTATACATTTGGGTTTTTACTGGAGCAATCTAGGTAAAGTATCTTGCTCAAGGGTACAGCAGCAGTGTTCCCCACCTGGCATTGAACCCACGACCCTCCGGTCAAGAGTCCTAACCACTACTCCACACTGCTGACAAACCAGTTCTTTGTTAACCTTCCTAATTGACTTTCTAGATATTTCTAACTGGGCTGTGTTAATTAAAATACAAGCTTCAGGATTCGAGTATCCAAGCTTCAGGATTCGAGTGTTATTGAACAGCTTTTTGCGAGGCACCCAGATAGTTTTATTCTTGATGCAACACTACATGCTGTCTCTCTGAAGGCTTCCCTGCTTATCCAGGCATTGGTGTTACAGTATACGTTTTGTTTTAACTTTTTTAAAGAAGCTTTAGTGTTACACAGCAGTACATTAATATTACTCTGTCTCCAATTCAAACTTCCTGATCTTCAGTATTGCTCCTTATCTCTACTAAGGAAAGAGTACCTTAAGCTTTTACCATCAATACACGGCTAATCTTGGTAATGGAACCTCTTAGAGCTAAATGTCAATCGTACATACTGAGCTTGTTATCAGTCAACATTCAGTTACTTGAAATTCAGCGATGAAAAAGTCTTTATCCAAGTGTAACATTCTGTTCAGTGCACAAGGGAAAACTTTGATAATTCCCAAAAGAGACAGGATTGAATTTTAATGCAGATTTACCAAAGATTCTTGCAGACAGCACAGAATATGTCTTTCATTCATTTATTCGTTCATGTTCACAGACAAAAAGGTTACTTTCAGCAATAATGAAAAGCATTTGGCAGTCTAAACCAGCCTTCTAGTGTACATACACATCTGAAAATAATGTGATCAACCTACATTGTGAATGGTCTATGCTACAGTATCATTAGATTAGTATAGCACTTCTTCTTCAGCTGTGGATCAACGCAAACTTTCAATTTGTCTTTTTCTGTTTTGTGCCTTTGGTTTTCTCTTCAGCAGACAAATTTACATAGCAAAATGCATCATCGTTGCTACATGCAGGGCTTTGCTTATTCATTCTGACACCCACTTGCTGCGTACTGCCTTAAGCTGGTGGTGCCTGTCATGGATGTTGTACCATGGTCTTGTGACATACACATGTATAGCATTTCATGCATTGCTCACAATCTCATGGGCCGGTCTTTTTATTCTAGTTCAGGGATTTGTGCATGGATTTTCTATGTTTGTTTAAAGGCCTAATTTAAGAATGCTGAATGAAAAGCATAACATCTGACTAAGCTACAAATAGAGTAAGGCTAAAATCAATGCTTGCCTTCTTTTGTAAAATGCTCTAAAAATCCACATGTGGCTTATTGCAGCAGGGTTATAGATTTATGAACATCCTCAAGTTCATTGCTGCAGTGAACAACGTGCTAGCATTATGTTTTTATGACTGCATGTATGGACTTCAGTGTCTTCTTATGACATGCACATGATTCATATCCCTGGTCTAACAAGGAGAAGTCCTTATTGTACTATCCTTAGTGCAAATGCAGTGCAAATGCAGTGCAAATGGAGTGCGGAATGTATATATTTAACATCTGGATCTGGTTACTTGGCCATAGTGCATCAAGATTCATGATGGAACGCACAACCAACAAAAAACTAGTGTGTGCATGCAGGCTAACCTACTGCCAACCCCCTTTATTAAGATGCAGTGCCCTTACCTATAAAGACATTTCATTAGTTATCATGTTTGTGAGCTAAATAGAAAAAGAACAGCAATAGCAGGGAGGATAGCAATTCCATCGCACAAATTAGACATTTGCACAGCGCTAAAGGCTTTTGCTCTGAATGCCCACACTCCCACCCCACATGGCTAACCACTCTGTTTTGGCAGGATGTTAGTTTTCTTTCTCATTCTTGCAAAATGTTAAGCCCTTTGGATGTTTTCAGAAAATGGCTTTTTGCAAAGACCTGGGGCATTTTTGCTGCCAGAACCTCTTATTTAAGAATTAGAGAACAAAGCAGACCTAGATGAAGAGTTTAATAATATTGTTTTCTAGAGCTCTGTCTTTTGCATTGACTTTAATAACCATCTATATTAAATACTGTGGAAACAAGCAGCTGCTTAAAGTAAATATAACATTATGACTAATACATAGCAGTTAGCATACTAGGCGTATGTCCTAAACAATGCAACAGTGCTCACATCAATTCACATACGTATAGCAAACTCCCACCCATAATTAATATCAGCACATGCTAAAAGATAAACATACATGGAAAAATGACAATATTATGTTGCTATAGGAGGATATGATTTGCCTCTACAAGCCATAGATGGATTTCTAGAGCATTGTACAGCACTGGAGAATCACTCTGGATTGAATCAACCTTCTTCCCCTGGTTAGCCCAGAATTACCACTAACAACAAATTGTAGATGATTCCTTGGTTTTGTAAAATGACCTAAATCGATCTAGCAGTGTATTTTCCAGCTGTTGCGGGACAGGTTGATCAGATCAGCACATATGCCTGTTGAACTCTAAAAGTGTATTTGAATATGTTGTTAATGCTTAACTCTAAACCCTAAAGCCAATGGGAAAATAAATGTCAACATTACCTCAAATATGCTTTACAATGGGTCATTTATTGAGAACCAAAAGCAGTAGTGTCATCTTGTTTGCAATGCAATGGCAGCAGGATATAATGAATACCTTTCAAAACAATAAATCTCTACTCCTCTAGATTAGAAAATCACTTTTCTTATTGACAGGACCATTGCAACAACCTATTATTCAAACAGCAGAATGCCAGGCTTGCTGATTTATTATTATTATTATTTTTTTACAATTCTAGTTGTACAAAGCAAACCCTTTATTTAACATTCTGAAGCCTACAAAAAGAAATCCTGTAGTGAAGAAGACAATAATTATGTTGATATCCTGAATAAGCTTAAAGCATAAAAGTCTCGGCAGGTAGCATCACACAATACACCTTGTCAATCTACATGAAAAGACACACATCTGAAAACACGATTTGAACTGTTGGTTTGACAGCAATACAACATCAATTTACCATCAGCAGACACATTTTAAAAACTGATTTCTTGTTGCATGTCCGATTTATTAAGAACAGTATTTACTCACCTATCTGGTAATTCATTAATGCATTTCCAGTACTTAATTAAAAATATGCATACTTGCAAAACCAGCTGAAATACATCTGCTTTACAAGGGAAGCTCTTTGGCAGCAACATGAGCAACTGCAAGTATAGGTTTAGGTAGATTCTATGTATGCATGAACTATGAATGCATGCTACTGCAAACAGTCCTCAAACAATTTCTGTATCAGAGAATCTGTTTTTTTTTCATTTGTAGTTTTGATAGAGTTCAATTCTGGGGGGAAATCATACTGTTTAGCTTTGGTACATTTTCAGGCAGATCGCAAGATGGCTCCAACTATACAACCAAATCGGATGCATTTATATCTAAATACAGGCTAGCATTAATATACCAGAATGCCATAGTGCTACAGTGACTGAACTAAGTCTGACCTTCTTCACTGTTCATACAAAATCCTGTCAAAGCAGGTTTTTCCCCCTTTTAGGGTTGATTATTATAAAACACTATCGTAAGCATTTCTCAATACTCATTATTTCAGATCAATATCTAACCTAACGTATTAACATGTCCTACACTTTGCATTCCCATCTCTTCCTGCAAGGTTCTAATTCATTTCTGTTATATATAGAAAATGATTATTGTAAGATAAACTCCTATCTTCTGTTATCCGAAAGGTATTTCCGTTGGTTAATATTAACGCGATCGCTCACTATAGAGAGGATCTTGGCTTTTAAATCGCTGACCATCAAAAATCCCTGCTTCATCGGCCAGCACCAATGAGTCATCTTCAACACTGCCTGTACCACAAGCAGGTGAGAACGAGGTTACAACATTAGCTGTATTCCTTCAGCAAGTTTACTGTTAGAGTTACAGTTTATACTTTAAATGATTTCATAACATGTAGTTCTAATTCAGATATGTCAATATAGCAATCGCTTATAAACTGCAATTCTATTTTACTTCATTGATACACACAGAAGGCAAGAGGCTAATTTTTAATTAGCAGCAAATGCAACCTTGAATATTAAAACTTAGAACTGCTCATACATTTACTTAATGTTATTATATTAGGTTTCTTATTTATTTAAATACTTTTGTTTTTTCTTACTATAATACAACCTAGTTCGATTGCTTCTAGCATATTAACTGTGCTCCATAGAGTCTACCATTCTGCTCTCGCTGGATCAGAATGTTTTAAGACTCTGAGTCTAATTAAAAAAGATGCTATTTCCTGATGAGGAAGGTTTGGAACTTTCAGCAGGTCAGTCTGACCTTCAGTGCAATGAACTTCTCCACACAGGCCTTACACAGATCTGCTAATAATATTTTCTACTGCTTTCATATTCTTTAAAACACATTATAGTCATTACAATATGTGTTGCAGTTTCACAAATGTTCCATTTGTATCCCAAAGATCAGTCTGCTTCCAGTAGCTGTGGCAGTCTTGGGTCAGTTTCTGCTCTCAGTTAGTCAGTTTTTGCTCACAGGTGTGGATGACAGTTTTTAAAAGCCTGATACCTGCAAAAACTTAAATCTTGTTAGCTGGGATCCCATCTCTGCATTCTCATTCCCATTGTCAGTGGGCAAATACATTTTAACTGAGTCTGGGTCCATCAAAGAACCGCACACCCTTGCAATGAGGCCTTCCATGCAAAAGGATCTAATGACTTATAGCACAAAAGGGACGTGCCAGAACCGTCTGTGACAATACTATTTTGTGTATGGCTATACCTCTTCCATATAGGATAACAGTGGAAAAGATCTCTGTTTCAAGGCTGTGTAATTAGAATACAAATCATCAATCAGCTCTTACTGAACGCTGTCAGATGAGAATGGTATATTGGCTAACAACCGTGCAACTGAAAACCAGCAGCTCAGTTAGTTTAAAAACCAATAGGTCATTTTTGTAGGATTACAAGACATTGTAAGATCACGTGAAAGGCTCCAGACATTGAGATGATGACCAGTTTTTATGGAACATTCATTTTTGGGAAAACATTTTTAAAACCTGGGTTAGAATGACATTTGGTTTCTGTATTATTATCATTTATTAGTTTTTTTAATTTTTTTTATTATTGTCTGTTAAACAAGCTATTTTACATGGTGTTATTTTGGCTGTTACTATATATGAATAATTGAGAATATTTCATAATACTGACTTGTCTAATCTGAACTGTATGTAATGTCATTTCATAATTACTACTACGTGCACATGGAAGTCCCTACAGAACTGTATAGTGTGCCTTACTTGTGATGGTGAATAGTTTTCACTTACTCTTTTTAATATGTACTCTTTTCTGTACAGTATGCGAGACATATTTAATTAACATAAAACAGTAAGCATATCCCATGTTCAGTAGAATGCTTACAATTTGGACTATAATGTTGCAGTTTACTGTTCTTACACTAATGTAATCATACAGTAGATTGTCATGTTTTCACCATGCTTTATTGTACTTTACTCTCTACTACAAGAGACCTGTATAAGCAGTCTTTTAACGACCTAGCAGTAACTGCAGTGTTTGGAATGCTGAATTCCCCAGTGGCACTAGGTGAAGCTTCCATACAGCTAGAGACTGTCTGGCTAGCACAGTAGATGAATGAGACAGACCATGTGGATTATTTTGTGTGCCACAAGAACAAAGATTAGTAAATAATTGAGAATTCAGAAGGTTAGAAAGTGACACCTTGCACTATGCTGTGCACAGTCCTTGGGAGTAGGAAAACAGTAAGACCACAGCACTACACAGCAATTGTGGGCTTTAGCAAGTGACTTCCAAACTCTGCTGAGCTTGAAGAGGATCAAAGTGTGAAATTGGTTTATTTTTAGCAGAAAAAAAATATGGTACGGTAGCTCTGACTGCTATGCGTATAAATATCCTTTCAGTTGAGTGTCATACTGATGTAGTGACATTTGATTTTTCTGTGTCATGCAAATAAGGCTTCAAAGTTAACATGGTATGTGTCAAGCAGTATTAAATGCATTGTAGTCAAATAAAACCCACTGAGATGGAGATTGTTGAGTTCAATTTGTACTGTAGAGCACCGTAAGTTTGAACTAAAGGGAACCTAATACCACTGGCAGCTAAATAGTGTTTCCTATTTTAGAATACTGAAATGGATTTGTCAATACAATCAAATCACCCACACATTCAATTTAATGTCATCACTAACCAATCAGTGCACTGTATTCCCTGAAAAATATATTTCTCTGTATGTGCAAACTGTACAAAATCCCATCCTCGCTCTGTGTTAAAACCACATAAAGCATCTTTCAGTGTTATTTGTGCAAAAAAAGAACCAATGAAAATGTTAGTAGTTTTATAGTCCCCCTACTACAAATCAATGTCTCATTTCCTTCTGCCAGTTCTTTCGAATCATTATTTTGAGTAATTAGGCATTACACTAATCCAGTTTCCAATATAGGCTCTGACCAATGCCAAGTTTTGATCTGCAAACTGTACTGAAGACATCCATGTACAGCACAATATACAATAGTACATTGTTCATGTGATAAGTTGTATTTTGTAATTATTATTATTTATTTTTATTTAACAGACAAAGAAGTGGTGTATAGAAACAGAGATGGACATGTCATGAAGTTCAACGTAGCAAAAAACGAGTCTGAGATACTACTGGAAAACAGCACCTTTGTAAGTATTCATCAATGAAAATGACACATATATAAACTGATGTCTTACAACATATTTCAATTACAGTATATAGTGTGAACTGGAAAACTAGGCATTATTATTATTTGTGGATATACAGTAATTAGACTTTCTAACATTTAGGAATGCTTTCCATACCTTTGCAAATGACAAATAGGTCAGAGTTGTGTGTAATTACATAGCAGAATCGTCTTGGTTAAGTCATTCATCGTTTATTATGCAAATGTTTCTTTTTATGTGGAACTTCAGTATAACAAGTGTTCATTAGTAGTTATTAAATTGTCTGTGTTTTATTGATATACTTTACATTACTCACTAAAAAGAAGAGCTTTGAAAATCTTCAACAGAACAACTACTTTCAAACTTAAACAAACAAAACAAACAGCTGAACTCAACACCAAAATATAGAAGACCAGTTGAACAACATTACATTCACATTTGTTTCTTATAAGCTCCAGGTATTGCGCCAAATGTTTGCAAAAGAAAATTGTGTTCTAATAAGGAATTCTCCTTTTTGAAGATTTGCCTGAAGACTTGAAAAGTTGTAACTTAAATCCCTATTCAGTCTGGTTAAGTGTGGTGCATAGTATCAAACTTTGATTTGAATAACATAGACGATTAAAGAAGAGAAGTGTTTGAAAGTAGAACAGGGCTTTTTTATTCCAGTTTTATTATATAGTTACATGTTAACAAAAAAATTTTAAAAACCTGCTTTTTCTGTGCTGATTTAAAATGCACAGCCTATGTGGATCCATGCTGTAATATTTTCAGTTTTCACTCCAGGCAGTATTATCTCCATGGTTTTACAAAACTCCAATAGTCACTGCACATGTTTAGTGTCTTGGTTTAAGGCCCTACATATAAAATGTACTGTTCTTTTAGCATGAGGAAGATTATTTTTTTTTTTTATCTCACAGTGAAGGACTTTAAAAAATACAAGATATTGAATGTCAGCAATGTTTTCATATCTTATTTAACAGTAAAATCATGATTTTCTTATGTTTATTTTGTCTGAATTTCTTATGTTTATGTTGTTTTAATATGGAAGCTTTGATATCCCCAATAAAAAAAAAAAAAGTAATTTTTGATGACTGAATTTACTTCTGAAGTCAATTGTATGTCATTCCACTGCTAGAAAAATACTAAGATGCCTATATAGTCTTGGGGGAAAAAAATAAATAAATCATTTCAGTATTATTTCTATTTTAGGTAACATTTAGGTATCGCTTTTTTCTCTTAGGTGACATTCAAAGTAGCAAAATACTCCATCTCTCCAGATTTGAGATTTGTTCTTCTTGGTTACGATGTCAAACAGGTAAGTTGCAACATACTTGCCTTGCAACCAATCTTCACCTTCTTGTTACATTATTTATTATATTATGTTACAAATGATACGGTGAACAGTGAGCATTTCCAAAATAAATAAAACTATAGACCTTAGAATTCTAGAAAATGCATGTTCCATTCTGGGGTTCCAGGAGTCATTGTAATAGCCAAGAGCCGGTACAGATTTTAAGGAACTATCGACTACCTGAAAACCTGGAAACACACATTTCACACAAACGCTGGGCAAAAGACTGAAACAAAGTGTGAAAACTGTAATTAGCAGTTCAATCAACATGACCAGCATGCATATCACTTTTATATACAACCAGAACAAGAAATGAAAATAGTGCACTATCAAGGGCATACGTATAACGGCTACAGATCCAAATGCAGGGATAACCTCCATCAATTCATTGAGGACAACGAAGGGAACACATTTCTTGTAGTCACTTGAAGTAGCCGCTTGCCGGGTATGCAGATAATAACTGTGTGAAGTGACAAACATGCAGAATAACCTGATCAGATCATCTTCAGCTCGAACAACTAGACCTTCAAGCGATCATTTCCATGTTTCAAATTACTGCAAGGTGAGTCTGCATTGCAAGAAAACCCTCTTGCTTCTGTTAATATGTCTTCATTCATACATGCAACCTCTGGGGATACAGAGGATGATGATATTTGTGTTTATTGCCAGAGATGTCCAAATAAGTAATGCTCAGATGTTGAAAGAATATTGATTTTGTGACCAGAGCTTTTACTGAATGAGCTTGACCACTGGATGTGTTATTCAATTATAAGATTACAGAGTGCATGTATTCAGTGAGTACAGTTGCTGGAATTTTTTTATATGCTGTCTTGCACGTAAGACTATAAATAATGTAGGACTCTCAAGTGATCTAGTGACCTTGCATTTCCTGGTGAAAACAAGAGCAGCTGAAGCCTCGATGAATATGCAGAAAGCTGCAGGCTACTCTGGGGACTCTGAACAACCTAGGTTTCATGTAAGCCAGGAAAGAGGAGATGGCTTTCTATTCAAGGATACCAAGATATTTAGTGAAAAAGTAGTCTGAGTGAAGTTATCCGGCAATAAACTCCCCATTCCCAGTTGTGCTGCTTTCCTAAGAACAGGAGAACACGCTGGGGTATCATTCTACTTGTAAGATATCTTGCTCAATAAAATATTTAGTATACTTTTAAAGAGGAGACAATCTATTTAGAGATACCAGGGTATTTGGCAAGGAGTCTGAGTGAGGAAAAATGGGCAGTACAATCCCTACTGCTACTCTGACTGTAAATCATTTGATGTTTCGAAACTTTTGAACACTACTGTGTATATATACAGTATATATATTATAACTGCAAATGTTTATGAAATTCTTTAAAATGTTAAGCACACAGAAGTAAGACTGTCTAATTTCCATCTTGAAATGGAACACACTGATATTTAATAGAATTGAAAGAGCATTGTGAGAAATACTGTAAACCCAAGGTTGCAAAAAGGTCACAGCATTTCATTAGGAAAACTGAAAAGTGTTACACAACCAAAAGAACATATTTTTTGTTGTCTGCCATTTCTTTTTTTAACTTCCCTTGTGGCTGTAAAACAATGTGTTCCAATAAACCAGGTTTATTACGCTGTTGTCAGCACTGTATTTGTATCTGATTGTATGCTCACAGCTAGCATACTGTAATTAAATGTCTTGTTGTTTCAGCACAATGTCCGCTTTGTACAGCAGAGCATAAATCTACATGATAATTAGCCTTGCAGCTGGGACTCTGATGAATGCAATTAGTACAACCTTTTTATTGGAAATGTTTGCCTTTAGATTGGTAGCTACATTATGCTGTTTAATTAAACACAATGTGTGTAAACAAAACAGTTGAAGGTGACCACATGTGCTGTATATTATCATGCTTCTTCAAAAACATATTCATGATATCCCAGGCAAATCAAGGTAAACCGTGGGATTGTAAGGCTATTTCCATACCTCATATAATAGCACCTCAGGGCCTCTCACAAGGTCCTTAATAATTCCACTGAACACTCCAGCATCTTGTTCCCTCCAGGTCTCTAAGGTTAGGCACACACACAGGCTAAATGTGGTTGTGAGTTCACCTTTTGCTTTTAGTACGGTTTGTATACACACACAGTTCGGTTACAAAGGGCAGCGACAACCGCACTAGTTAATCCTGGTAAGAACAAGTAGCGAGTTTGGTTATCAATTCAGTTTGGTTATTTAATGTGCACTAACTGTGTGTGTATTACAACCGCACTAACACATCCGCAACTAATGATGTCATTGTTTATCAGACATTTCCGTGTGATAAACATGGCTAATATATATATATATATATATATATATATATTGTAAAAGGATTGCACTCACTTGCGTTCGTTGCCCCTTTAAGAATCGACCCGACACACAGAAATGGATTTTTCTAAGCGCGTTTGCGCAATTTTTTTAATAAACAAAAACACAACAAATACAAAAATCAAAATAACACCTAGCTCTTCTGGAGCACTAACTCGACTTTCAGGAAACACCCTGACTAACGCGGGACAGCTAAGCTGTTTACCCGTCTTCCTAAACACACTGGTTTCTTTACGGCACTTACTTTCTCTTCTCTTCTCTTCTCTTCTCTTCTCTTCTCTTCTCTTCCTTTGGCT